>NC_083645.1:14792048-14969548 GCF_963576545.1 Limanda limanda | reverse complement strand
GAAAAAGCAATAATTAAGAGGTAACACAAATTTGTAAACACACACACACATACGCACATACACACCACCTGCATGTGATACTAAACATACTTCTGTTTAGTCACTGTCGTGTTAAGTATATGTGTCGAGGGCCCCTAATCAGATCTGGATGCATAATTCAACCAAGATATTGTAACATGCACGAGGGGTTTAGTTTTCTCAGGAGATGGGTGATCTGAGATCATGACACGTCGCATTAGCCAACATCTCTCCAGCCCCGGAGCGACTGCCAGGCAGCCATGCATGTGCAAAACGAGCCAACACATGCACTGCGGTTACATGTGTCCGATTGAAACCCGATTTCTGGCGTTGTCCGGTTTCAATCGAAGATCCATGTCATGTAACTCCGCAAATCTAGATTTCTTGTGTCCGACTGAAGTCGGATAACCACCCCCAGATAAGTAGATCGGATTTGGCCGTATATCGGACAACGCGCGCATGTAACTCTGGAAGCTAGACAACAACTGGAGAAGACGTCTTTGCGCATGCTTGAGATCCTCCCTCCCTCCCTCCCTGGCCGTGACCCGGAAGTCGACACGTAGATAAAATGTCGCTGCCCGGTGCCGGCCGGCACTCGCCATTACCATTCTAATCAAATGCGCCGTTCGCATTCGCAGTACTCCTAGAGTAAACATGCACAACATCATGTAGAGGGACGTAGCTTCACCTTGCTCTCCGTTCGTCATCTTTCTCGCATGCTGAGTTGAAGGCTGTTGTTGTTTATGGTTGCTAGTGGTGACGAGGTCAAGCGGAAATGGCTGTATCACCACTACCTTTAATGAAAACAGCGCCACCTATCGTAGCGGGGTATGAAATGCTTTCGGACAAGAGTCGGATTTCTCAGTGCCATGTACCCTGAGATAGAGCAGTTAACCCCCCATGGATAGAGAAACCCGATTTCGGCCGAAATCGGGTTTCTGCCATCATGTAAACGTAGTGAGTGATGACATACAATTCTCCAGCAGCAGCTCAATGACTGTCAACGTCGATTTCATACCTGAGTCTTTCACATGTGGGCTCCATCTGCCCACAAAGGTCAGAGGTCATGGTTTGTACATGGTCCTGTGGCTGTGGGCTGTGTTGCTCGAGGGCAGAGAGTTGCCAGTGGTCTTTAACATGGAAAGACACGTTTAAGTTGGCACTATGAGGTAAAGCACGATTTCTCTGTGTGTAATGCATTTCCTTTTCGTTTTCAGAGCTTATTTTTTTATTTTTATAATGTCTCAAGTTCATTTAAGGCCCAAGTTTGCTTTCAAACAGTTTTTGAAGTGGGGTCTGGCTCCTAGGGGACCCACATCAGAAGAAAGAGATAAATGCTAAAGCAAAACTTTTATGCTGTGTTTATGTGCAAGTTAACGGTTATTTTAATGCTGAGTATCATCTCAGTCACATCCACAGAGAGTACAGAGAGGCAGGCCTCATGGCAGAGTGTGTTTACCGATGGAAGCAACCAGCCACACACATCTGACTGTGTAAGATAAAAAAGCAACTTGCTTTAAAGTAGTAAACATTTTTTTAGTAGTGTCACTGCTGTTTTGCACTTTGACACCTGTCAGTCAAAAAATGTAGGTCGTACTTCGATGTAAGCTTCTACCTTAAAGTGCAGAGATCAGTCCCCACAGAGGCAAAGTTTTCAGACTGATATAAAATAATCATTCTATGCATTGTCTGACTGAAAAACTGTTTCTCTCACATAACAATTTCAAAAGCATGTAATGTGTCTGCTTGTTATTCTACTGTTAATAGTTATATAATATACGTAAAGTCATTTGAATAAATCAATTAACAGTTAAGTTAGCTTTACCTCCGTTAAAGCTAGTTCACTTTAGCTGTGATTTCATCATCAACAGATTAATTTTATTAGCGATCATTTCTATAACAAACAGCAAACTGAATGACCAAGAAGAACAGATGTACAGACTGCAGAAGTACGGACTATTATTTTACCAGGTAGCCTTCACTTTATGTAGCTAGCTCTTGCTAGCAATATTAAGAAGCTGTTTTCACAGTCATTATGCGTTTCAATGGCACAGATGTCAGATTCAAATCTTAACTCAATCTTGACTAAATGTGTACTTTTTAGTGTGGTATAAAAGGCTTCTCTATCTGTTGAACTACACATCGCATTGGTGGTCATGTTGAACACCATTCTGCTTTTAGTCATGCATAGACTCAGGGCTTTTTCCTGAATTTTTTAGAGGCACTCAACGTGAGAATGCAAATTTTAGAGTCAGTTGCTCCGCACCTTTTCCCAAACATTTCCTGTCTGAGTGAGCCCACGGGACAACACAGCAGGGAAATGTCCAGAAATTTACAGCAAGCGAGATTCTAGCATGTGATGGAGACATAACTAAAAAATCGGAAGTAATACAAATATCTCTTTTGGTCGACAGAGGTATTAATGTGCTGTATACAAAAAAATGTCCTGCCTCCCAAAAGCAGGATTCTCCCCTTGTCTGAATCTTACGCACAACTGCATTCTTCATTCTTGGACCCAACTTTTTGGACATTTTGCGAAACTCTTCCTGGGACCTATCAGGATACAGTGTGCTTTGAGCAGTGGCTGCAGGAGGTGTGATGATTCTGTCCATAGGCCGAATCTCTGCTCTGCTTTGTGAACATGTTGTGACCTCCTTAGTGCAACAGTGAGTATGTCCCAGATGTGGTACTCGTAGTCTGTCCTGTCGGAGCGGCACTAAGTGTCTCGGTATCGTCACGCTCCAGTCGCCATGTGAGGGACACTGGCTTCACACATGCTGGGACCTGACGCAGACTCCCTCACTCTTCTGTTTCACTCTCTTCTGAGCCGCAGCTGAAGGCTTTGTCACTTTGCCCTTGAACTGGGGAAATTTCAAAAGGAACAAGAAAATGGTGCTGTGAATGGACGGCAGGGTCGGTAGGCTCAAGGATTTTCTTCAAGTCAGAGGAAATCTGTTGTCTCTTTTCTAGTTAGAGGTGGATAAAATGAAAGGATTTCTATTCTCACAGTCCTTATTCCCCCACTCTGTCCTCCACCTCTCCGTCGTCCTTTCCCCAATCCCTCACTGGCTGTGTGGGCATTTTTTTCTGATTCTGAACACGGGGCTGTGTATGCAGATATATGCCTGAGAACACACACATTGACACACACGCACTCCCAGTGGGGGTCCGATTAGTGGGCTACAGAAGGTATTTTCTCCTGCCATCCAGGATCGAGTGATTTGTCCCCATAACAGAGGAATTGCTGATCCGACAGTCCTTATGGATTTGGTTATTTTAGTCAAAAATAGAATCTGGTTGGAGAAGCTTGGAGGTACAGGGAGTGAGGGGGGGGGGCGTTACTTGGAGTTATGATACTACAAAATTAAGTCACAGCCTGTGGGGGAGATGATAGGTTCCTTCAAATGTGATATTAGATGGAGACAAAATGCATGAGTCATTTACTCGCAGCATCTTGCCTGATCTGATGTGATCCGCCTGATGTTCCAGGCCTGAATCTTGCATTTAAATAGGCTGCAGCTGTGTGTTTAAAGTGTAAAGAGGATAAATTGTTTCAACCAGAAAAGCAAAAAGTGTATATTACTAGAAATATTGCTACAGATGACAATAAACATACTAATTTGAAGAAAAGTAAATCATCACAACTGAATGTCCTGAGTCATTGGAGGTTTTGGTTTGGCAAACAAAGGCCAAATATCGAATCCCTATTTTTTTTTTTCCCCTTCAGCAGTTGAAATGGATTTATTAAGCCCTTTGTAACCTTTAAAACTGCACGTATGGAGTCGTCTGCTTCCACCATCACGCATTTTGCTCCTCTGCCAGACTAAAATACTCATCTGAGCTCGGAACTGCAGAACAGCTCTCCGGTTACTCTCCCAGAAGCCATATAGTTGCATTAAAGTCTGACAGGCAATTAGTGTGTGTTTGTGTGTGTGTGTGTGTGTGTGTGCTACTGTGTGTGTGGCTTAGGGGCTGTGTGGTGGCTTGAGGATCCTCTTAACACGATTGTCGTGTGATTATTGTAACCCAACAGCCCCCCTCTTTCCCTAGTGCACATATGTGCGACCACCACAGGCAGAGGCCCCCTATGGATTGGATTAAACCATCATCCCCCCGTTTTCAAACCGCCACCACCACACTCTTTCTCTCTCGTGTTGACAGATATTTTCCCCCAGACAGCTCTGCTCCCTGATACCTCCGAGACATCTTGGTCTTCAGTGCAGGCAAAGAACCAAGTCACACTTTAGCATGAAGGCAGTGATGGGGAGGAATAGAAAGCTAGAGATCGGGTTGAGCAGGACCCCTCACCTGGAGGACAGGGATTTTTCTCCCGTTTTGCTTCCCCCAACACAGAGCATATTCCTGCAGAGCGGCACACTGCCTCTGTTGGCTTAACTTCCCATGCCTCGTGCCTCCTCCAACATGTCCCTAGGTCAACCACTTACATGTCCCCTGGCTATCTACATGATTTAAAAGGAACAATGATTCATCGAACCAACACTTTCTTACATTACTCTAGGATCCAGGACTGATTCGCAGAGGCTCCTTGCACGTGCTTCGGGCAGAGTGCAGGAGTCATTCCAGTCCATTCCAGTGTGGTGCTGCGCAGCCTCAAATGCAACCTGCTAGTCAGTGTGGTCTGACATCTTTCCATCATAGCAGTAGCGTTTTCTGCAATTTGCGCTACAGTAGCTCTTTCTTGGGATTTGACAGAGCACTCAACCTTGACCATCCGGTGCCCACATGCATCGATGAGCCTCGGCCACTCAAGACCTTCATCAGGTAGTTCACTCCTTTGGTCAGTATTGGTTGGTACAAATCACTGCATACTGCACCTATGCAGCCATCGTGATTTAGCCCAGATGAAAACATTGTCTTGATTGTTTTTTACTTTTTAAAAGAAGGTTCTTATATATTGTTATGTGGCCATATAGCCATGATGAAGATTATGCTTTTGTTCTTCATTTCATAAACATGGCAAAAAAGAGTTAACGTAGGGGAAGTTTTATGCAGGAAAACAACATATTTTGTTGTTCTTTTGAGATGGGCTCTATGTCCGATTTAAAAGATTCATAAATTCTTGCTCTAACTCGGTCAGTAGATATAACCGAGATCAGTCATAGCTTCCTCCAACTGCTTGAATTAAATCACTGAGCTGGACTGACTTGGTAATTTCTCTCTCATATATTCAAATTAAATTCAGTATATTCACTTCATGCAACTCATTTGAATAATTTTTACACAAGCCCAGACTCTGATATGATGAGTCAGTAACTCGCTGTTCCTGAATGAATGTAAGGAATAATGGAAAGTAAACGTTGGCATTGAAAACACCACAAAAGTGCTCCAGCGTCCTATTGACCATGCTCATCTATAGAATGATGCCCTGATGTCTCCAGAGGAAATATTATGACATTGTTGTTGTATTGTGAAGTCTGTTAAAGGCGTTCACGATTTCAATGGGCAACTTGAACATAAAGTTGCATCATTAGCTCATCTTTACAATTGGGAAAATGTTCTCCTTTCTATTTACAAGTATGGGAATTCAATTAAAATATCTCACAACATATGCCAAGAATCTGACCTCTAAACTATAGTACATCCTTTCAGATGAAAGCACGGAGGCAAAGAACTATTGAATTTCATGCTTCACTGAAAAAATCATATGCTGTTCAGAGCGAGTCAAATCAGAGGTGAATGGACATACATAAATAGGAATGTGTGCGTTCACACAGGCGTACGGACTGTATGTAGGTAAACCCTCATACTTGAAAACATCGTTAATACACCGTATGCTTCATGGGAGAGTCGCAGCAGAGGCAGTAATCACCCTGGATCCTCTCGTGCGTCACTCAGCATGTCACGGTCAGGCCATCAAAAACCCTGGAGAGCAAAGACACACCATCTTCTCTGCTTGTTCTCCCCTCTCCACTTCTCTCCTCCTATCTGTTCTCACCACTCTCTCTTTGTATCTCTTCTACATGCACTCACACTCACTGTCAGCAGTGTATTATTGGAACGTAATTAGTTCCTTCGGAGTGTCCACCACTCGCTCCCAGGCTCATCCTGTTAAGCACATGCCTGATCAAAGAGCTTCTCACAGGCCGTGGGTCTTTCGGCAGCTTTAGGCTCCTGTAGCCACCGAGAGATAGGCCCGCTGTTTGGCTTGCTAATGCTTAATCAATGTGGCTATTTGAGGGTGAAACGCATGACTGCCTGGCTTGACTTCGCCCGCTTCAGAACAGAGGATTGTCACTTTGTTAGCGCATCATGAAAGTGTGCATGTCTGCTTTGATGCAACAAGACTGTCAAGCTGATCTCACATGAGTATGTGTTCTCAAAGACAAACTGAAACGACAGTTTTGTGTACGATGGTGAACAACTTTATAAAGCTTGAGTTGAAGAAGCTGTTAAAAGACAAGACACTTTTTGTTGATGATTTCTGTGTGTTTTATCTGGACTTGAGAGTTGTGACTTCGCCAGGTATGGAAGTGGTGGTGTCCAAATCACTGATGCCCTGATCCTCTCACAAACCTATTGCCATCATCTGGTCTACATTTTAATTTGTGTAAAACTCGCACCCTCCGCTTTACTAATTTAAGATTCTATTAATAACTTTTATAGTTCCAAACGTTCCGGCCCCCGGTTTTATTACAGAGCTAATCTTAGTAGTTCATTAGTCAAGGCTGGTAACCAAAGCTGATAACTAAGGCTGATAACTAAGGTTGGTAACCAAGGTTGGTAACAAAGGCTGGTAACCAAAGCTGACAAATCTGTCAAATAAGATAAGGTAAGAAGTCCTTTATAAGTCCCCTAATGTTACAGCAGCAGAAGACACCAGATACAGTAAGTAGCATGCACTACTTGGGGAAAGGAATATAGAGAAATAGATATATACAATAATATATAGAAAAATATATAAATGTGAAACTGGTATACACAGTGTTAACAAATATATTATGGTTCAGAATATGTACAGTAAATGGATTGCACATAACGGTTTATATTGCACAAAATATTTTTTTACAAATAAGTATAGCATAGTGATTATTGCACAGTTGACAATATTAAATTGACAATCCAAAGTGGTGGTGGATGTAGTTTTACTAGGAGCAGAGCTGGTTGTGCAGTCTTAATGCTGCAGGAAGGAACCACCTGCGATACATCTCCTTCAGACACGTAGGGCAGACCAGTCTGTTGCTGAAGGAGCTGCCCAGTGCTGTGATGGTGTCCTGCAGGGGGTGGGACTGGTTGTCCATGAGAGAAGACAGCTTCTCCATCAACCTCCTCTGTCCCACCACCTCCACCGGGTCAAGCAGGGTATCCCAGCACGGAGCTGGCCCTCCTAATAAGTCGGTCCAGTCTCTTCCTGTCAGCAGTTGAAATGCTGCTGCCCCGGCAGACTATTCCAAAGAAGATGGCAGATGCCACCAGAGAGTCATAAAAAGTCTTCGAGAGCTCCCCCTGCACTCCATGAGACCTCAGTCTCCTGAGCAGATACAGTCACCTCTGGCCCTTCTTAAAGAGGGCCTGGTAAATAAGGCTGGTATGAAAGACCAAATGTTTGCTATCAGGGCTCCGAGGCTTTTATCTTCCTTGCTTGAGTAGATAAGACTTGCCAGCACTTGCCAGTACCTGTTTTGAAATCATTGCTTAAAACATGTTTTTATGGGGAAGTCTGTTTAATGCCAGATTTTTAACTAATTTCATTGGATGTTGTTAGTTTTTTATATTGTATGTTATATTTCTTATTTTAGTTTTGCCTGTGTTTTGTTTTTTCCAATTCCCGTTCCTTAATAACCTTGTTTAGGCAAGTGTTATAGAAATAAAGTTTTATTTAATTACATTTTTGAATGGTTTGATACAAGATGGTGAACATATACCAGCTGAACATCCACATATTAGTATTGTCATTTGAAAGCATGTTAGCATGCTGACATGAGCATTTAGATCAAAGCTACCATGACTGTAGGCTCAGAAATGAGCTTGAGTTTGAACCTTTATGAACCGATTATGTTGTAACTCCACAGCTGGATCATGTCAAATTACACGGGCTCTGGATTTGAACTCAGAAGCGTGTATTTTCTGTATATATTTTCATAATGGAAGATTGATCTCCATAAATCACTTTTAATCATAATTGTTTTATCGCTGCCTGTTTCTTCCACATGCTTCCTCATAAATGCACTCTGTGACACAAAAAATTAAATCCTTACTTTAAATACCAGGGAGAGAGACACGATGAAAATTCACATGCAGCGTCAATTGAGGTGAAAGAGCAAAGGTCATAATTAACTTGCTTTAAATTAAGTCTAGTTAAGATCTTCAATGGCAGAATAAAGGAGGGAATCAAGGGAGTGACTGTGCCAACAGGCGAAGATAGAAAATACTTTTTTTTTGTTACACTGAACAAAAGGTCCAATTAATTGACTCGTTTTAATTGCCCTGGTTTCCCCTCGCCCAATTAGAGACTTAAAAAAGGTTCTGACAGTGCAGCGACTCAGGGAGCAGCGGGCAGTTTTACGGCAGGTACCAAGAGCTGAAATTACACAAGTGTCTCTGGAGAGAGGCCTTTTCATTAAGCTGTAAGACTCGGCTCGCCTCTGCCAATGACCTCAGAAAACTTCTGAAGAGTTTAGAAACCACAATAGTATAATGCAACTTTTTAGCCATATAGAGTACTGGAGCTGGATGTGATGGGTTTTATTTTTCATCATTGAACTTCTTGTTTCTAGTTTTGTTTTGTAAAAGTGAGTCAGCTTATAAAATCAATTCGGGTTTTTCTTCTGATCTTTAGTGGCGGATCAAGGATTTTCCAAATCAGGACCCATTAAGAAATCTGCAATTCACACAGAGGGACTAATTCCTGTGTATGTCCAACATCCATTTGTGATTCAGTAAGACTCAAATTTATGTAATTCCTTCTTTCCTGTTGACTCTATAGCTTTGAGCAAAACCACACATCATTACTGTATATATATATATATATATATATATATATATATATATATATGTAAAACATTTCTTTGTTCATGCACATTGTTGTCTTCAGAAAAGCCTAGAAAATTTTTAACGAAATGTTATGTTTATGGTTAGGATTGTTTGTAAGTGGCTGGTTTATAAAAAAATACTAGTGACAGAACAGGGGCAGATCAGTGGCCAATCAGATTTCAGCTGGGAGCAGTGTCACCAGACCCACCCCTTGATTTACCACCACAGATATCTTTGGTGACAGTTCCTCAGAGTGGAGATCCTGATCAGACTAATCAGACTGATTCTGCTGAAAATGTTTGGAGCAACAGTAATAAACATTGGAAAAATAAATCTGTGCAACCTGATTATATCTCATTGGACTTTAATGGCTTCTGCTTCCACTGGTCTGCATTGTGTGCTCAATCTGAACCTGATATTAAGTGAGACTAACTCTGAGTTTCGGGGAGTAAGTGTAATAAATGAGAATAATTAATGAGAAAATAGTCCTTGCATACTTTTAAATGTAGCTGCAGCATCCTGTTTTCATTATGACCTTTACGAATAATGAAATATTGCAGTGTGTGTTTGTTGTTGCACCAGATGTTGTGATTATATAAAAGCTGAGACGAGAATTTTTAGCTTTGTAAAATTAGTCTTCCCCCATCTTCTGAGATTAAAAATTAAAATTGGTTTAAAATCTGATTTCGCAGTGTTAAATGTGAAATTATTTGGCTCTAACATTGGTTATAACATTGGACATGCTTATGATTTAGATAGTTCCCAAATAAATCAACAAGGGATACAGTTCAATTATTTTTTCCTCAGCCTTGGTACGTCTCCCAATATGAGAAATTGGACAGACTGTGATGCTGTGATATTCACCTGAGTGTACTCCCAACAGCAATAAATAGAAGAACTGCAGTATGACCATATGAACAAAGATAATAACAAATATATATATGTACACTTTCAGTACAGACGGTCCCAACTGAATGACCACATATATTCTCATTTTAAAATCTCTACATCTCTATATAAAACAACTCCTGTCCACTTAGCTGCATTCTTGCGCTCAAGCCATTCTAGATTAGCTCAGTATGGCTGGAGCTCCCACCGCAGCCGCCAAAGCATGAGTGTAATGGATCGTGGATGAATGGATTTTCAGTTCATATATTGATCAGTTGCTTTACCTCTATTGTTTGCAATGAAAGATATGTAACCTACACAGCATTCCAGTTGTTCCTGCGTCAGTGATGAGACATGACTTATTCAGAGAGGATAGCCTGAGGATGAAGAGTAAGTTGACAGGATACATCAGTTTAACATGCTCCTGGTTTGTAGTGAGATAAACTGACTCGCACAGAAGGAAAGTTGCCATTAAAGGTCCATGTTTTATTCATTTGTTGTCAAGGATACAAACCTTTTCAGTGTACTTGGCTATTTGTGTGGATATGGGTTATGCACCCTTTGGCCCTTTGGTAACTCACATTCTCCTCCAGCTCTGAAATGGTTCACGTGGCTCGCTAAGTGCAAGTCTGATGGTTTGGGACTGCGTTGAGTAATGTGTGCGTTGAGTAATGTGTGGGTCACTTCTTGACTTGAAAGCTACAGTACGATGGAAGAGGATTTTTTCATTTGTTGTTGGTTGTCTGAACGTGTTCACCATCCAAGGACATGCAGGAGGACAGACTGTCAATATTTACATGCAAATATCTAAACTCTGTTGGTGGCCGGTGTTTAGTTGACCAGAAGAAACGTGAGGATCTGGAGCCACCATTGAAGCCACTGACAGTATTTCTGAGGTTGTGCTGATGGTGTGACTGTGTGCCGTCCCAGGTGAGGCGAAATTTTCTGCTTGGACAGGCGTGGGTCTATATGCCAGGTCAGGCCTCAGTGTTACCAGTTGCAGTTTTCCACAATATAACCTTCAGTTGTGCCTCACAAAGGGCAAACAGACTCGTGCAGACGCACACTCTGCGATGCTTCATATTTGACTTTGAGCACTTTGTCTTTGGAGATATGATAAAAGCTTTCAGGCGTTGCCCTCATTTTGTAAACATGCAGCTGTATCTCCTCTCAGAACACTCTGATTTCTCGCAGCCATCATAGAGAAACAACATCGATTTAACAGTTAAAGGGCTCTTTCACCTAAATCTAAATAAATAACATTGAATTTTCCATTTTGTCACTCAAGCCAAGTTTAGGGTCTATTTTCTCCAAGGATAATTTCTCTCAAAACAAAACTATCTGCGCAGCTAAATATACAAATATCGCATTTTTTTGTGATTCTGCTGAAGCCATTTTTTGATTTAACGTGTTTGTGTGTGTACTCATTTTTGTTGCCTCTTTAAGACCCTTTTTCAACAATAACACTGACCTTGTCCTTACCGGTAGACCTTGTAGGGACAAAAGCCAGACTCTAATGAGACAAACATAATTTCTGAGCGCTTGGTTAAGGTTAGAGTTAAGGTGTGAACTGTGGTTAGGTTAAGGTTAGGGTCAGGCATTTATTAGTTATAGCTATAGTAAGGGATAAGGTTTTGGTTTGGCTGTCCCAATAAGAATAGCTGTACAAATCTGTGTGTGTTATTGCAGCTACAATATGAAAGATACGTAGAACAAAATATCCAATGAACTAGTAACACATTTTATCTCAACTGACCCTTTATTAAAGCATAAAAATAATCTGTAATATTTAGTTTTAGAGACTCTAATGTTAAATTGTTTTGAGGGTCTGAACTTTTAATAATGTTGAGGTTCAGTTTCCTTGTAGTTTCTCGCAGGATTTCTCAATGCCCACAATTTAACACGATAAATGTAAAATGACATAATTTTTTTATTTTTTTATTTATCTTACCGAGGCTTTATTTAATTATATTTGCTCATTCTCCTCTTTCTCCACTTCTGCCTCCTCTCTTTTTCATCAGGCTGCTATTCATTTAAAGGAGAAGACCGATTGTTTCGGAGGTTGTTCCGGAGGTACAACCAATTCATCCGGCCGGTGGAGAATGTATCGGATCCAGTCACAGTGGAGTTTGAGGTCTCCATTTCTCAACTGGTCAAAGTGGTGAGGGTCTGATGTCTATAAACAAAAAATAACACAGATATGGATCATCCATTCATCTACGTTTCACTCTGATGAGTAATTCGTCTTTTGTGTCTTAACAGGATGAGGTGAATCAGATTATGGAAACCAATCTCTGGCTGAGACATGTGAGTTCAGGTTCCTTCTACATGTATGTGATGTCTGCCATATTATTTGTACACGGTAACTTAGATGTTTTTTTTCTTGCAGGTGTGGAACGACTACAAACTGAAATGGCTCCCTGTTGAATACGATGGAATTGAGTTCATACGAGTTCCTTCCAATAAACTCTGGAGGCCGGATATTGTTTTGTACAACAAGTGAGTTTCTATTCATGATGAGAAGAAAATAACAAAGAGGCGGAAAGATAGACAGCTTTATAAGCTTTTTCAGCAATAGATTTGTTTTCTGTTCCTGAAATTCATTATCTGAGAAAATATAAATGACAAAGTTCGAATGTGTGTCACTTTTCCATCTTTTTGGCCAATAAACTTTAAAATTACATCATCCATCAGAGGTACTCTATATTAAGAAGTTGTTCATATCTCTTTCTACATGGTAATGATATTTATGTTTGCTCAGCATCATCTGACATTTTCAGCTAAATGTTGTAACGGCCTTAAAGTGAAATGACCTTTACGTCTCTCACAGTGCTGTGGGCGATTTCCTGGTGGAAGACAAAACCAAGGCCCTGCTGAAGTTTGATGGCACCATCACTTGGATTCCTCCGGCTATTTTTAAATCCTCGTGCCCCATGGACATCACCTACTTTCCCTTTGACTACCAGAACTGCTCCATGAAGTTCGGCTCCTGGACCTACGACAAGGCCAAAATCGACCTGGTGCTCATTGGCTCAAAGGTCAGTCTGATCACTGGGGAGAAATCCTGACCATTAGTAGTTGTTACTAAGCAGCATTTCGCTGTTTTATGGAATTAGTATTTTATCTTTCATGACAGCTTTGCAATTTCAAAAATATTAGCACGAAAATTTCACTCTCAAGCTTTAAAAGTCACTTTTTTATGTGATAATGTCGTCGTCTTGGAGAAGAATCGACATCTCCTAATCTTTAAGTAAGGTTTCGTAAGGTTTCGTAAGCAGCAACCTTGAGACCTAAAAATAACGTTTCCCATTTCTCTTCAGGTGAATCTGAAGGATTTCTGGGAAAGCGGAGAGTGGGAGATCATCGACGCACCAGGATACAAGCATGACATCAAGTATAACTGCTGCGAGGAGATCTACCCGGACATCACCTACTCCTTCTACATCCGCCGCCTGCCGCTCTTCTACACCATCAACCTCATCATCCCCTGCCTCCTCATCTCCTTCCTCACAGTGCTGGTCTTCTACCTCCCGTCTGACTGTGGCGAGAAGGTCACCCTCTGCATCTCTGTCCTCCTCTCCCTCACTGTGTTCCTGCTGGTCATCACCGAGACCATCCCTTCCACCTCACTCGTCATCCCACTGATCGGCGAGTACCTCCTCTTCACCATGATTTTCGTGACGCTCAGCATCGTTATCACCGTCTTTGTCCTGAACGTCCACTACCGCACCCCCATGACTCACACGATGCCAGAGTGGGTGAGGGCTGTGTTCCTCGGGGTGCTGCCCAGGGTGATGCTGATGAGGCGGCCTATCGACCAGGGCTGCTCCTCCCCGGCTACAGCGGGGACAGGAGGAGGAGGACGAGGAGGCACCAGTGGGGGGAGAAAGAAGAGAAAAAACAGTATAGGAAGTGGCTCAGGAAGTATAATTGTTGGAGGTATCACTGGGGGTGTCGCCTTACCACCTCTGGATGGTGGCACGGTTGGAGGAGGGACCTCCTCAGCAGGTGGCTCCATGAACTGCGTGGAGCACCGCGACATGAACCGGGATATCAACAGGAGATGCCCATACAGAGGCAAGGAGGTACCGACTCCTGTCCCTCCCCCAAAGACCCCTCCTCCTCCTCCTCCCCAGCCACCCCAAACCCAAGGACCCCAGGAGTCCGAGTTGCCCAAGCTGCCCAGGCCCCTGAATGTCTCGTCACCCGTCAACGCTGTGGTTGCCTTCTCCGTGATGTCGCCAGAGATCAAGCAGGCCATCGAGAGCGTGAAGTACATCGCAGAGAACATGAGAACTCGCAACAAAGCCAAAGAGGTGCGTAAGCTAGCATTAAGTTTTATTGTCTGTGGTGTTTTCTGCTAAATTATTGTTTTCTATTCATTTTGGGAATGATAAAAGTTGATGAAAGTTAACCTTTAAAGGGAAACTGTCTGTTTAGTACCTCCGGAGGAGGAGCACTACTGCTTATGTGAAGAAGCTGTTTGATGTGGCTAGCAGTGAGAAATCTGATATTTTGCTTGAAATGACTTCACCTGAGTCAGCATCAGTTGGCTCGAAATAATACGGGATTGAAAATGAAGAAAACCCTGAGGGGTGTGCAGTTAAAAAGGCGTGAGCTTAGCAGACCTCTGTAGTTCACTCTTTGGCTCGGGGCTACAAATATCATACTGCACCTGGGACGACCAAGTTGTTGGCAGTGGATTTGCATTGTGTGTAAAGCAGGCGCTAGGTCTGTGACAAGGAAGAAGAATGTGAGGAATAAAACTGGTAATTTCTCTGCCTCTACTAGTGTAGAGTATTATTATCAAGGAGACACAAGCAGAAGACTTGGAAACTTCTGGCCAAGGCAAAACCAGAGAACCATCAAATATATATATATATCTTTATAGCGTTATCTTGGTCCAATTTAAATCATGAATCTAATTCAATCTTAACCCTATAATGCCTTGTAGAGACCTTTACCCTTTAGAATACTGTGAATAGATTGTGTCAGCACAATACACACAGCGCACATGCATACACACACAACCTGTGTGTGTGTGTTATCTCAGTGGGTGAATTTCTACCTAGCCTCAGTAAATGTTGCAGAAACCATTTAGACGAAGCTATAAAGGGAGAGTAAAGCTGCTTGTTTGTTGCGGACGTGGGGCTTTGTCTGTGCCTCCTGTGCGCTCTGGATGGTGCTGATATGTTTGTTCTCTCAGCTCCATCTTTTCTGAGCAAAGCTGGGATCTTTTTTTGGGGGGGGGGGGGGGGGGGGGCATGAAGAATAGCCTCCTCTATAGGGGCACAATGGCATTATGGTCAGTGTAGCCTTGATCCCATTGTCCACACCTGACTGTGTTTATACGCACACACATGCTGTGCAGAGTCTAACATTAGCCAAATGCATGTAGGTTTCAGATTCTTTTTGAACACAACCACTCGTCACCAAAGGTTGCTAGGAGTCTTTAAAAGTAGAGAGAGATCAGTGTTGTTAAAATGAATTTGTGTTTCCTAGATATTTTGTTTTTCCACATCTAAATTATTTTCTTTCCCGTCCCCAGGTGGAGGACGACTGGAAGTATGTTGCCATGGTCATCGACAGGATCTTCCTGTGGGTTTTTGTCACAGTGTGTGTGCTGGGAACTGTGGGACTCTTCCTCCAGCCGCTCATCAGCTTCTTCAATTGAGACACTTGTCTTTTCTCTGTCTCTGTCTCTCTCTCTCTTTGTCTACTTCTGTCTAACACACTTGAATTAGTAAGGGAATTATCTGTCCCGCAGCTCTTCCACATCAAACAATATGGGCTGTCTTCTTTCCCCATTTCTGGCGTTTTGTCTCTCCCCCCCGACTGCATCTCTCCCGCCATCATTTTAGTCCTCAGATGTTTCCTCACATGACTTACCCACATTTCCTTGTCCCTCCCATTTCTTGCCCCATTAATGTGCATGTAATGCTGTTATCCAGTCTCATTACTGTTTTTTTCCCTGAAATTATTATCACATCTGCTCTCCTTCTCGGTTTTCCTCTTCTCCTATGAGACACTACTGGCAGCTTTTCTCTTCACAGTCGTCTTCTGCTTCTTACTCTGTGCAAACCTCTCTGAATTTACACTTTTTGAAGATTTTTATCATATCTCTCATTTAATCATTCTAACTGAGATCTCTTTTTAAAGAGTGACATGGTTAAAAGACCGACAATCAATAAAAGGAGACAAATACAACTGTTACACACCCCAGACACAATATCCAATTAAAATGCAAACCTACATTAAGGAGAAAATTCCAGCCATAACAGGTACAATTATGTAAAATGTTAATTTTTTTTTCAGTCCTTTGAAATTGATTAAAATCCTGCTGATAATAATGAGCTCAGATATTTTCAGGTTCATAAGGAGCAGCATATTTAAAAGCTCTTTTTCCTAATTTTATTCTAACCCTGGGGACCAACATTTGTAGAATGTTGGTCCCCAGAGAACAAATGCAAAAGTGTGTGGAAATAAGGATATGGCCACTTAGCAGCAGCAGAACAGTTGTGTAAGAGGGTTTCCCAGTCAGCTATAAACGAAACACATTGTTATATAGTACCCAACGTCTTTAGGCACTGGTCAGGTGTATTTATAAGGAGCAAATCACCATAAACAAATTGCAGAAATCAAGTCTTTCCTTTTCGTAAAGGGAGAAAAAGGATTTACTCCTTAAAGGAGAGACTTAATTATTTTCAGTTCATGCTTTAAATAACTAGATTTGTCTGTAAAAATGTTAAAATTTAAAACTTAGATGATATACTTAGAAAGGTAGTGGTCCTAGTATTGAACCCTGGGGCACACCTTTTGATATAGCGAGGTAGGTAAAGGAAATAAGCCAATATTCTAGAGTCTTATTTGCCAAGGTAATATGGTCAAGTATATCATAAACCTAGGATAATTTCCCAAAAAAAATGTTCAGCCCAGTGCCTCGATAAGGGCATCACCATTTTTGGTATAGTGGTGTCTTAATGATGTCATGACTACTTGTGTCTAAAAACAATTTTTATTATTGACTATAAAACTTCACCATAATTTAGAAATCAAGTGTGCATTACTGAAAATCTCCACCTGTACTGTCCTATACTTGTCCTATACCTACAACCAGGTTTGACAATTCCAGGTTATGATCTAAGTAATTGTGATTTTATAATTACTGTAGAACAACATCTAATCACTAAATGTGAACCAGTACATCCCTCTTGGTTTCCAAATTAAAAACAACTACATGACTAGTTTTTTATAGGTGATGTATATATGTATAATACAGTCCAAATGTAATTGTATGGCTGCCACATCTTTCCCTGGACTGGTTTTCATGTTGTCAAATACTTTCAATCATTTCTGTGTTTCCCTGTACATACTGTACTTTTGTAAAATATAAGTTCTGCATGACTTCTGAGAAGGATACTGACTATGTCTGTACACCCATAATTATGATGATGTGTTTTCCACATGTGCTCCCACTAAGTAGAATGATGCACTGCACAAAAGGTCACCATATCAATACAAACTTACAATGTATAGAAACTCTTTGAATTGCACAATTTAGATTAAACTTGTAAAAAGACTTGTGTCTCTCAAGTCATTTCTAATAAAATTGAATATCCTGGACTCTTAAGAATTTACACGATCTTCCTGTATGAGAGATTCATTATAAAGACATAAGGGTAATATGAAACAGAGACTCTGATTATAGATGTGACTGTATCCATCTGTCTGTGTGGCCATGTGCCCTGGGAGAACCTGCCCCTGGAGAACACATGATTGTGC
This sequence comes from Limanda limanda, assembly GCF_963576545.1. Classification (NCBI taxonomy): domain Eukaryota; kingdom Metazoa; phylum Chordata; class Actinopteri; order Pleuronectiformes; family Pleuronectidae; genus Limanda; species Limanda limanda. Next base: position 14,951,869 of record NC_083645.1, on the reverse strand, counting down.
ATACAGATGCAGATCTAGAGGGAATAACATTGTCTAACCGGTGTAGTCTAGTGTTGTCTATGTTGAGAGTTGATGGAAAGGGCAGGAGCATGAATGTTTTTGGAGGTGATCTCCATTTATTCTAGAAAGGGCATGTCAGGTAATAAATATTTATTTACACTGATTTGTGTAATTCTAACAGTAAATATTAGATATGCACACTCTGTTAACATATCACTGCTGTATAATTGGCATTGATACACACAAGTTTTTTTCCGTGAGGTATCAAGAAAGGTTTTATGCTCACATTGCATACGTATCATAGATAACTTCTTGCCTGTGGGTATAAAGTGTGTTTACATGTCACAGTGTGTATTTGTGTGCATTCCATAACGGGTCGAGACTAATGTCACACGGTTCTTAAGTCAGTTGCTGTAGAATAAGAAGAAGGGGTGAGTGTTAAAGGTGGAGGTTTAAATGATGCAGGAGAAGGAATGTTAAGAGGAAGGAAAGAGGATGGGTGGAGAATATTTTAAACCACAAAGCGTAGTGGGTCATCAGCTCGGGTCAGTGGAGCGTGGTCACTGGCGGCTTATAGGCAAGAAGAAAGATCAGGTTTCAAATCACTGCAGGTGATGATCAGACCCCTTCGCCTTTTTCACTTGTTATTCTCTTGTAGCCTTAAAACTGTTTTTATTCGTCATCATTCTACTCCCAAATGGACACAGTGAAAACTGAATTTTAGAGATAGTGAATTTAATAAAAAGGAAAGACCTAAAAAAAAACTTAAGTATTCACACTCCTTATTATGAAACCTTTTAAGACAGATGTCTCCTATTTCACTTGGTCTTCTTTCAGATGTTTCTACACCTTCACTGGTGGTAAGTCAGGAGATTAAAATACACACTTATTATTATAAATATTATTATACAGCTGACAGAGCACAAGCTGAGCTGTGATGTTGAAGGAACTTCCAGGGGAGGCCAGAGACAGGATTGTGTTAAGGGACAGATCTGAGGATTTGGAGAATTTCCATTGCAAATATATATTATCAGATATAAAGAATAATTTTCTTCCATTCTTACTTTTTTTACTTCTGGAAGTCTTGGTTTTAGTGAGCAACACAAGAGCCAATGATGTGTCAGTGACAGATGGATAATCCTGCTGTCAGTGTTATGAGACGTAACAGTTAACTGCATGTGTCCAAATCCTCCCCAGTTCATTGTTACCAGTGCAACTTGCACTACTTCTCCTCTGGGAAATAATAAATGAGGATCTGTATGAATATTCACAGACGTACTTAATCTTACACCAACCTATACAGCTGACAACTTCTCACAACTTCAAGCCTATACTTGTCATTTCTCGTTGGCTTTGTAGCTGCTGTTCACCTAAAAAGAGAAACAGTCTGAAAAGTATAACATCCACTGAAACACCAGTCTGATAACAGTGTGGAAACATCTATTACAGGACGGTGATGAAACACAGTCACACGGTCAAACCCTTATACATGTTGGCTGAGGTAAAACCCCATGTGGCACAAACAGCGACTCGAAAGCAAAAATGAACAGCAAAGCATTTTTTCTTTGAAGCTTCTCTCCTTTTCTGACATATCCCTCTTTTCCTCCCTCCATCAAAGGTCACGGGTGAGTCTGAATGTGGCCGTCAGCTGAGACACACACACAAACCCCCACACACACACAATGAAAGTTCAGGGTGGTGACAGAACACAATGCAGCCCTTTCCCCCTCGAGTCAGATTGGAGTCTGACTCTGGCTTTGAATCGGACCACCCTGTGGCTCCCGACAACTCAATCGCTCACACTTAATCCCTCACATGTGTGCACCGAACAAGCATGTGCACAATTGCGAGTGCATAAGTGTGTGTGTGTTTGTGTGTTTTCAAGAAGGGAAAGGAGAGATTACACATGTCACCTGAGCAGGTGAGAGAGCGAAATGGAAAGAGTGAGTGAGCTATAGTGACAGTGTGTGTGTGTGCCTTTATGTAGGCCATATACTGTATGTGCCCTCTTCGGCATGGAGCTCACTACATGGGGATTATGGGATGGATGGAGTCTAGTTATAAATATGGAGATGCGGCAGCGGCAGCAGTACAAAAGCCCCTCATATATCCCATCAGTCTCGGTCTGCTGCCTGACAGGGTCACGTCGGCACCTGGCTGCCTCAGAATGAAGAGATCAATTTGAGAAGCAGCCAATCGAGTTATACTTCTATTTTACTTGATTTTATTTTACAATTTCTACAAAATGGTGATCTTTCCATTTATTGCGTTACCCTTCCATTTTTTAACCGGGAATGAACAAGTGAAAAAAAAATGACAACACTTTCTTTTAAAATCTGCTTCCTGCTCCATCTCCCAAACATACAAGGACTTCTCTCTTCAGAGTTTTTACGACGCCAATTCAACAATATTTTGAGATGGACGCATTGGGTTTGCTGCTTCCCGAAAGCTGCCGCCACTTTAATCTGAATTTGTGATGGTGTTGGAACATTTGAAAGCAGTGGATCTTTCACGAGTGATCGGACCTCAAGTGCTGTTGGCCGTCGGAGTGGAGCACAGCAAAGCTCTTGGTGCTAAATTGAGGGATAATACATTATTAAGCCATGCGCCACATGGATGAATATTTTACATGATTCCTCACAGTTGACACTGACTGCATCCAGCTCCTGGGCTGCAGCATGACGTCATGGTGTGTGTGTCTGCAGGATCTAATTTCATGCTTTTTTTGGGTTGTTCTGTGATCAAAGTTTTGAAGAATAAACTACATAATTCTGTGACATGCTACACTTTGTTATCTTTTAAGCAATCTCTTGTGGATCTTGCTTCACTCTATCTTTAGTCTCGATCTCTACCACTTAGCTTTTGAGGGAAACAAGAAGCGATGAGGGGGCGTCTGCACGGACGACCAGGGCGCACAGTGAACACGGCTGGGGTGGCGCTGTAGGTTGAGATTGGGCAAAATTAGAGGTTGGAAGGTGAATTAGGGTAGTCTCATGTGTCATCCTGAGCAGAACGCTTTGTGCCTGCAGCCAGTCAACTGTGGATAAGTAAAGGAGACTCTCCTTTAAATAATTCATTCCAGTGGGAGCCTTCTCTACCCACACACACATACACACACATGCAAGCACGCACGCACAGTCTGCTCATGCACATAAATTGCTGTTTCCTAAAGTAGAAGACCAAACACACACACACACATGCACACAAAGAGCAGGTTTCTAATTTTACTCTGATGAATATTTATAGACGGATGAAGAAACATTGTCTTAGGACCCGTAAGAAAGAGCATTTTGGAGGAACAATACAAAATTCTTGTGGCCCTTTCTGGGGAGACGTTAACATTCAGAGAAAGAACACACTTCAGGAACAATATGCAATTCATTTCTCTGCTCTCCTGCATGGTGAAAAAAAACAAAACCTTATTGCCGTCTCAGTGTGACCTGTCCTGTCTGATCGAATTAGGTGGGTGTTTTTTTTTCTTTTCATTAAATCTGTTGATCAAAAAGAGAAGAGAGGGATGCTTTGCTGCATGAGATGTATTCCGTGTGTTCCTGATGGGCTGTACCTGGTGGCATAGTGTTGCTAATCTTAGTATAGGGACGATTGTGCTTATATGTCCACAGTGAAACAAGCATTCTAACTTGTGAAAGAGCTGGTGCACTGGTAGAGCACCTGATTTGACCGCTATCAATATACATATGGGCTAGTATGCCTGATAACAGACGATCATATTTTATTCCTCTATGTTTCTTATCTATTTTTATTGTCTTTACTGTTGAGTGGTTTATTCCACCTTATTTTCTGTATTATCTTAAATGTTTTTTCTTTAGTCCTTAATAATTGTTTTTCTTTGTCTTGAAAAGTGCTGCATAAATAATATATTTAAATATTATTATATCATATTATACCTGGGTGCCTTGAACTCGATGAATTAGATTAATGAGTGGTAACAGCCTCCTGAACTCATGGTCCAATAGGCCCGTATGGGCCCATATGTTTGGGACAGCTGTGTGTTGATTTATTGGCCTCATAACAGTCTAATTGGGTGAGTAGAGAAACATTACTGGCTGAGAGCTGAGGAAACCACATTGACATACAACCAGACAGCCAGGACCAACAAATGTTGTAATGGTTGGGATAAAATGAAAACAAATCAAAGATATTGGTTTTTAAATAGATACTTTGATGAGTGGAGTATTTGAATTAAATGTGTCTTATGTCCTCTTTGCCTCCTCATTACTTAACCAGGAAATGTGTAAAAATCTGACTCGATGCAAAGCAACATCAACATTCATTTACAAAATACCGAGTCATAACTGCAACACTGAATTACAAAAAAAAACTAGATTAGCTTGTATCCTTGTTTCCTTTTGTCTTTTTGAAACAATAATCGCACTGAGCCATTTACAATATATATTAGAAGCTCATTGTTGAGTCCATTATACGGTTTTAATCTTATTTTAGAGCATGACAGCCTTTAGACAGGCACGGACCCTGAGGGCTTCCACTTTATGATGCCCAGGGAGCTCTACAGACTCCGATCTGCAGCTTGGACAACGACATCAGACGAACGTTTTCAGCACCTCCGACTTGAACTCTAACAAATTTTTCGATTATTAAGGGACAAAGGGAAAAAGTCTACTGAACAACAAGAAACTCACAAATTCTACTTTAGGTTTGAGGCCAGAACTGTTTCTGTTACATTTGCTGTTGATACAGTTACCATGTTGTGATAGTGTGTCATCCAGCTTTTCATTGGCTAATAAGACAGTGAAGATGTATCGTGATCTTCTGCCAAGACTTATCTGATTCCACGGCAGCATGCAACATGCTGTATATGTCAGTGCGTGACAGAAGTCTCCTCATTATCTGTTCGGCCTGTCCAGAGGCTCTTGAAGGTTACACAACATATCTGTAATTCTAGATGAGACATGGAGAGTGATTTATCCTGTGACAGCATCCACTATGAGCTCATCATGGGCACTGACACACACACACACACACACACACACACACACACACACACACACACACACACACACACACACACACACACACACTGACATACACACACACAGCCTTACCACATCGCTCGACATATATATATATAGACATATATAAACACACACAGACATACATGTCCAAGCGGATTAAGCGATAGATTCACCTACATGCATAAAGGTAAATGGACTCAGATGGACAGACACAAGTGCACATCACTCAAGCACATGGACTCACACATGCACACACATCAGGAAACTCACACACTTATGCTCAAATGTTGATGAGACACATGCAAGTAAATAGAGCACTGCTTACTCACATCTGATGACAGCATCTTTGGTGTTCCAGTACTCACACAACCTCAAACACACACACACACACACACACACACACACACACACACACACACACACACACACACTTGGAGTTCACAATATTTTTATTTTATATCATTTTTTAAATCACTGTACATAAATGTGAATAGGGGAGGATAGGAAATTGATGGTTTGATAAATACGATCTCATCAACCGTGCCTCCCAAAGGGTTCATTCAAAGTACAGCCACAGGGCACAATTAAATGATATGAATCATCATTGAGAGCTGTCAACGGTCTTGATTGCTGCCTGAAATACTGACATGTTGAATTAAATACAGTATTTTGGGAGTTGTTAGACCAATCAAGTTAATCAAGTTGACATTTGATTTTAATTCTAGGAGGAATATTCAAATCAAAGCAGTTTTTAATCATATTCTCATTAAGCTACTCTAACTCTAAATATGATTATTTTAATAATTATAATACATAATCTGCTCTAAAAACCCTGATGTGCAATCAACAGCCCTTTCATTTTCTTTCACAGTTGGTAAAGTGTGTTTTGGGGGTATTTTTGCTAGTACTAGTGTTAAAGGTCTACACACACACACACACACACGCACACACACACAGACACACACACACACACACACACACACACACACACACACACACACACACAAATACAAACACAAGCGTGCACTATCTGAAGGAGACGGTCCTGATGCAGACTTGAGTTTCAAACAGTCAGAGGCCTTTTTTCTTATCACATCAGTCGGATGAAAACAAAAGTAAAAGTAGTGTTGTTATCGAGATGAAGTGTCATGTTACAGGTCAATGAATATTTTGTGTCCATGTGTGTGCGTGTGTGTGTGTCTGCTGAGTGAGATCTTTTTCCAGTCTATCAGTGACAGTTCCTTTCCTTCACCTCTCTTTCCTTTCCCTTCCTTCCCTTTCATTTCCTTTCAAATTTCCTCTCATTATCACAAGTAACATCTTTTACTCTAATCTGGTCAGAATCCTTTCCATCTATTTTGCTCTGCAGTTCTTTGCTATTTTAGATGATTAAAATATCAAATAAGCAAACTCTTGAAGTATTGACGAGTGGGGATTTGGTGTTTTCATCACATCCCTTGAAAGTTCGCCTGATTTAAAAAAAAGTGTAAATCCTCTATAAGCTTATTTGGGAACCATTGATATTCCAAAGTTTACCGGGTTATTATTCTTTAATTTAAAGTGCTGGTGTTAGCGATAGTGGGCTAACAGTGTGAGACCACTCACTGATTTCTCCTTTGAAGCTTGTGTGAGGTTAGATTTTCTTTCTTTATCCCCCCCTCCTGCCTTTCTCGCTCTTTTAAAAAAACAAAAAAACCTTAACAAACAGATTAAGATTAAACCCGTAGGCCGTGGGAGACAAGGCTGTTTCCCTCTTTTTATTAAATATTTCTGCACCAAAAAATCGAATCAAATTATGCAGATTTTAATTATGAGCTAAACCACAGCTGAGAAAGAAAGAAAAAAAACACCAAACAGACGAGAACAACAACACACAAACGCCTTAATATTCGGTAACTGACACACTCACACACACACACACACACACACACACACACACACACACACACACACACACACACACACACACACACACACACACACACACACACACACACACACTGTGCAGCTGCCCACAGTCGTCTAGGAAGGGACCGGCAGGTTTCAAGCCTGCGAGAATTCATGTTTCCGAATGATCAGAGGCGAGGAGGATGGGACGATCTCAGAGGCAGCAGCTGCCCACCCCACGGCTCCAAGTGGAGCAGAAAATCAGGATAATTTCATTGTGATAATCAGCCTCCCGTTACCCCCGTCACTTCAACCCGTGGAGGAGAAGGAGACAGGGGGGAGAGAGAGGAGAGGGTACCAGAGAGAGGGAGAGAGGAGAGGGTACCAGAGAGAGGGAGGGAGAGAGGAGAGGGTACCAGAGACAGGGAGAGAGAGAAAGGAGAGGGTACTAGGGAGAAAGAAAATTTGGGCTTCATGCCTGGTTAACTGCAGAATACTCTGTATGCGTGTGTTTGTGCTGGTGTCCGTGTGTTTGTGCTTATCTCACTATACTTGTGAGGACCCACATGCTCCCTCTTTACAGTAATTTCACCGAAATTACACACTCAATAACTGATACTGTGGTTTTGAAGATATTCATTGCAGATAAGTGTTTCTGGGCATATTTGTAAACTGCAGTTTTAAAACTCCACAGCAGCGATTCCGTCTTTTATATTTCATGCTCTCATATAATCCTCAGACCTTTCCTGCCAGCAGGTTTTACTGGAACTGAGAGTTGAAATATTTCGGTTTTAAACTCACCCGATGAAGTCTGTGAACCTTCAGTGTTACAGGTTCTTCTCCTGAACATTTCCTTTATTCACCGTGGATAAAGTTTTATTCGCCTTCATTGTGATCTGCCTGCATATCCTTCAGAGGCTGATCCTTTCAAAACCATCTCCACCTCAGAGCATTTGTGACCAAATAGCAGATTATTGGCTCCTTATGTTTACCTCCCACTAAAGGATCTTAAAATTCAACTAAGGGTGATAATAATAATAATTATAACAATAACCTACAGAACACATTTTCTACACTGTCCTGACACATACTGTATGTTGAAGTTCAGCTCAGGGGTTTTCATCATCGTTTGACTCACTACACTGCGGGGAATATATACATTTTTTAATTAATATATACGGACGTCTTTGTCTACATGGCATCAGTGTCCCTCTTCTTGGTTGAATGGGAGAACATTTCTGTTGGCGCGCCCCAAACGGTGTAAAGCACCACTCTAGTTTTCTGATTCCTTAGACTATGCATTAACTCATATTGGTGATTAATAATATCAGATGTCTACATAACATTGGCTGCACGGTGAACAATCCATTTTTTTTTTCATCCTGAACTAAGAGCATTCATTACATCCAAAAACGATATCATTCACCTGCACCTGGAATAAACTCTCATAGATCCCATCAATGTCTTGCTTCTTACATTTGTCAGACAGCAGCACATTACACACACTCTGCAGCTGAATAATCAGCTATGAAATGTGTTGTTGTTTTCATCTCTATCTGATGACACTGACTTGTGTCATGGAGAATTAAACATTCATTTGTAAAAAGAATGATAAACCATCCACATACAGCTATATGTACCGCATATCAAATGAGTATTCACTGTATGTAGCTGCTTTTAGTGGGTGGAGCATAGGATCAATAACAGCAATGCAATTCCAGTTAAAGGAATACTTTGTCTCAAATTAAATGAATAAAGCTATGAAACCATGGATATGACCGTGTCAGACGTGGACACAATAATGAGTTCAGGTTGAGGGATTACTGTGAGTTTCCATTATATTAATTTCCCGCACCATTACATATTTGCCTATTCAACCAGAAAGACCTTTGCTGTCTCGAAATAATATGATGTCCTGGGTTTGGTGTTCCTATCAGCGCCCTCCAGTGGATGAGTCTATTTGGGATAGACAATTGATCTGATTACATCTGCCAATTAGACCCTGATTCTGAAAATACAGTTATTATTATTATTATTAAAATGAATAATGAAACGTTCAGAGTTTGTCATTATTATTTATTTCAACACATAACGATTGATGTAACACAGATCTGTCAAAGCAAACATATTTTCAAATACAAGGTCATGACTTCATGTTTCTTGAGACGAACAAAAACCAGTGTTTTTTTTTTTTTTATATATAGTAAACGCAGCAGAATACTACAAGGTGATAAAACAAATAACTGGGCAGCAACATCACAATAATAAAACTTGCTTTACAATTTTCGGAGCAGTTTTTAAACACTACGCCTCAGCCCCTCCTCCTCCTCCTTCCCTCCCCTCCCCCCACCTTCTTCTCCTTCTCCTCCACAGAGCCGCTCCCCGCGACACCACCCACTCTACAGCTACAGTGTCCGGACACCGGCCACATGCGCCGCCGTCCTCCTCTGTTCACCGGCAGCAGGGAGCTTGCTCTCCGCCTTCGAGCCACCGAGCACCACTGATGGCAAACCCTGCGTTTCGTCCATCTCCGTGTGCGCAGCGCAGCGTGTAGTTCCAGGAGCGCTCCTCCGGACCAGCACGGCGTCATCATGAAGTTGGTGGTCCTCCTCCTCTTCCTCCCCTTCCTCCTCATGTGGACGTCCTGTCCGCGGTGTCTCGCCAGCATCGCCGGTAAGAAAACTCAATAAATATGCGACTTTACTTGCGTTGACATGCGTTTCTTTTGTGGAAACACGACGACAGGATGAAGACTGGCGAGAGACCATGTGGTGCAACACTCGTGGCCGATGAAGATTTAAATCAACTCTACACAGCTATTAATGACGCCCTCAAACAACACCTGCTCCTTCACTGCTGGTCTATTAGAGTGTGTCTTACAGAAATCGTTTTTCCCCATATCTGTTATTTCTATTCAAATCAGAAAGATTGAACTATTGATGTTTCTCTAAATGTGTAAATGTGATCACAAGAATGAAATGGAAATAATCAGATGCAGGCTGTGTTATGAGTTATTTTAGTCATCGGCACACATCAATTCAACCAAATAAGATTTTATATATCTTCCAGTATAGTTCATCAGTATAGTGTCATGGCCCAGCTCTGTCTCTGCTGAAGTCGATGAGACAAACTGGAAAACAAGTGTCAGATGTCTCTCTGTGCGTTCACTGTGACACACAGAGGTGACACTGTGGGATTAACATGCACTTGATTGGACTGGTGATACTTTACATTATTCACCCATGAGTCAGATGAAGTCAGATGTGGAACCAGCTGCAGGTTTAAGGTCAAAGGTCGACACTCTTCCTCCCCTTCCACCACACACAACTTTGATTCTCAATGTCTTAATTTCAAAACTGTGTCTTGTCAATATTATATAAAAAATCAGTTTCTGTCGCTTCAGAGACACCAGATCACCTCAGGCTGGTTGAATACTGACTTTTCTTCTTGATACAGTTTTGTTATCGCAGCCCATCCCCCTTAATTTGAGCCAGTAAATGTCAAACATTTGTCATTTTCCAGAGAGAAAGACGTTTATCTCCACATGGATTGAGATCAGCTAGATTTGGAACATTAGAACCTGTGATATCCACCACTGTTTCCACTTGTTTTGCACACTCTTACTTGTTATACCTATTGGTTATAGAATAAAACAAAAGCACTGATCATTTCTAATGGGATATATTTTGTTAGTGCTAAACAAACAAGACATTTTAGCCTGAATTGAATTCATGCACAGGATCAATTTCTTACTTTGTAAAACATGCAAGTTCCTTTCTTCTCAGTTCGCTCTCATGTTTCTCAGACGTGTGCTTGGTGATTAAACTGTAAACAGTCTAACCATTGACAAACTTGTTTGTGCTCCTGGGCCAAACATTTAATTAGCGGCCAAACACAATTTATAACATCACACAGTTGTTAATGAGCAGGGCCACAGAGATGGGTGGAAATAGTCCCAGAGGTGCTGTTACTTACTCAAGAATACTACAAGAGTAACCCAACTCCATATTAAATCTTGAAGAGTACCTTGTGAAAAGTTGATTTGTACAGTAGTGTCAACCAGGTCTGAAAAGATCAACTTCAGTGACTTACCCATACTTATTTGCAGTTGTTTTCTTTCCACTGACATAGCAGAAGTAATGTATAACCTGTGGAAGACAGATGTGTATCTCGGAGCACTGTAACACTGAATGGTCATTAATCCACATTCCTCCTTATTCCAGCTAAAAATGAGTTTATGTCTTTGGCGGAGATGGAGGACGAGCTGCTGAGGAACCTTTTCCAAGGCTACCAGCGCTGGGTCAGGCCAATCCAACGAGCCAATGACACCATCAGAGTACGTTTAGGACTCAAGATCTCCCAGCTAGTGGATGTGGTGAGGATGAACGCACAAACACACGCAATAACATGTCTACGCACCCATGTTTTCAAGTGGATTTATTTGTTTATCATCCATTGTATTCATTTTAAAATAAGCCTGTACCCTTTAATTTAATCTAAACTGAATCCTAAAACCACTGGAATAAGAAGTGGATCCATCTTACAAACAATATATCTTTTCCATAAAACAGTCATATTTCACAATTTTGAATTTAAGCTGATGTCAGAAACACATCAGTAAGCACCCACATTAAACTGACACTTTAATCCTGTCTTATGTTTGCTAGACTTCAATGGGCTTGGAATGGAATATTGATCAGTAGTAAATTGTCAGCCTCATCATTTAACTGCTAAAGCTAATTCACTCGAACAAGCCTTATAAAATACAGACTTAAGGTGAAGTCTTAATTAAAGTGAAGGAAGACAGTTAAATTAAAATCCATCCATCAATTCTTACAAAGGTTGTTATTTTGGTTCAGCCGTGTCGCTGTCCATGGTGCTGAAACCAAACAGCTGCAGTGTCACAGTGCGGAGCTTTCCATGGTCCTGAAATAGATCCGGAGCACTCTCTTCATATCTACAAGCGCACAGTCGCTCTCTCTGTGGAGTGTTTCTTTAATATTTCAGAGGCATGCTTTACTCGGTTTAGGCGTTCAAGGGGAGAAAACGGAGGAAGCCTATAGAGGAACCACTCTCCTTTGCCTTAAATATGCATCTCAACCAGTTTAGGATTAACTCTTCCATTCTTCCACCTGACAAAAGTGGTAGCAGAAGACAATCTGGGATGAATTAAACAAAGCCTCTTTATGTTTTGCAGAGAGTAGAGATTTATGTCCATGTTCTGTTGGATTTTTTTTAGAATAGATCAAGGGCAGAGAGCAAACCAGACTTACAGCAGCTCGGCTTCACTGTCCCCTGAGTGTATCTGAGCTGCTGCATGTCTTTTTTATTAGATTATGGTTCACCTCTGCTTTGTGTGATCACCAAAACATCCAACTCACTCTGACAGCCGGGGTCAGCTCTGGATACATTGAACACATACATATTTAATTATATCTATTTTCTCTTATTTCTCTGAAGTCTCAATCTTCATCTTAAACTTTGGTGATGTGACGACAAATGTTTAATTGTTAACCACTCTCCATCTCTCATTTCCTGTTATTCCTGCCCCGTTCTATTTAACTCCTGCTGTATTTATATTGCTTCAGCCGGTCCAATGCACCCACCTCTAGTTTTATGTCTCTTGTTCTTGTTTGCTAAGGAAGTGGCAGAGGCAGGTAAATGAGATTATGTCTGCTTTCACAGAGGGAACGCAAAGGATGATTTAGTTTGCTTGTAACCAAGCTTCTCATCTATTCCACTAACATCTGATGCTTTGATGGAATCCCTACATCAGAATTAGGGTGTGCTTAAAACATCTCATACAAACAGACATTTTTTTCAATAGAGATGAAAGTATTACTTTGAAAATAGAGGATAATTTTAATTTGATATATCTAGGGCTACTAATATCTGCACGTTTAATGTCTATATCAATGTAAATTTAAGATATCAAAAGAGCTTTGTTGTTGAATTAAAAGAACATGAGGTAAAAGCATTTATCTAAAGCTTATTACTCTGACATTTGCAAACATCCTTGAATCTTTAACAGCATCACAAAATACAATTTAATTGTATTTACTTTTTATTTATTTGGTCCATTTATTTAAATTTGTCTTGATCCCTTGGGAACTCTAGCCTGTTACATCCAATTGCTTTGAATTTCCATAATAAGAAACCTTTATTTTCATTTTGACCATTATATGTTCCCTTGACCTTCACATGCTTATTCTTCTTTTTGTTTTTAATCCATTTTTTGACTTTTGGTCTGTTGTTTATTTCTTATCCAGGATGAGAAGAACCAGCTCATGACAACTAATGTTTGGCTGTGTCAGGTAAGCAAGAGGAAACATTGAATCTTTACATTAAATCTTACCATTTGAACCTACTGGTCAAGAAAAGACACAAGCTGATATTTGTTTAGCAGAGTCAATAAACAAAATTCACATCATCTAGTATTATTATTTAATGCAAATCAAGATAATAAGGCAGGTGTCTGATAAGATACAAATACTAATGCTGTGAATGGGGGGGCAAGATATGTGTATTCATTGTGATAAATTTAAGCTAAATTGCTTATTCTTAAGTTTTATATATAGGTCTAATGATACAACCCTCTCTGATCCAGGAATGGTTCGATTACAAGCTGCGATGGAATCCAGACAAATATGGAGGAATCACGACCATCAGAGTTCCCTCTGAAAATATCTGGCTGCCAGACATCGTCCTCTATGAGAAGTAAGAGTTCTCTTCAAATTCACTTTCAAATGATTTACAAACATTACATGTCTGGGGAAGCTTTGACTATTTTAATAAGAGAAAACAAACCATGCAAAATAATTACCAGTGAATTTTGTTTATATGTGGTTTTCAATTCATTTTAAATTTTCAAACTTCAACCAAAATCCACTTATTTCGAGCATGATACTAATTATTAGAAGTTCTACTCTTTTCGTATTAACTTTGAGAGTTTTAATTATTAGTAATTGTAAAGAAGAATAAATCTATGTATAAATTAACGTTTCTGTTAATGTGATTCTGATGAAAAAGACTTTCCTTATTTCTTCAGTGCTGATGGGCGTTTCGAGGGCTCCCTCATGACCAAAGCCATTGTCAAGAACACAGGTATGGTCACCTGGACGCCACCTGCCAGTTACAAGTCGGCCTGCACAATGGATGTCACCTTTTTCCCTTTTGACCGCCAGAACTGCACCATGAAGTTTGGCTCCTGGACCTACGATGGCCACATGGTGGATCTGGCTCTGATGGACTACCAGGTAGATCGAAAAGACTTCTTTGACAATGGGGAGTGGCAGATCCTCAATGCCACCGGTGCCAGAGGAAACCGGAAGGATGGCTTGTATTCATACCCCTTCATTACGTACTCTTTTATTCTGAAGAGGCTACCGCTGTTCTACACTCTCTTCCTCATCTTCCCCTGTCTGGGTTTGTCCTTTCTGACCGTCTTGGTGTTTTACCTTCCCTCAGACGAAGGAGAGAAGCTGTCACTTTCTACCTCTGTTCTCGTCTCGCTCACTGTGTTCCTCCTGGTCATAGAGGAGATCATCCCCTCCTCCTCCAAGGTGATCCCACTCATTGGAGAGTACCTGCTCTTCATCATGATCTTCGTCACGCTCTCAATCATCGTCACCGTCTTTGTCATCAACGTCCACCACCGCTCCTCTGCAACCTACCACCCCATGTCCCCGTGGGTTCGTAACCTCTTCCTCCAAAAACTCCCGAGGCTGCTCTGCATGCGCGGACACATCGACCGCTACCACTACCCAGAGCTGGCCCCTGAGAGCCCTGAGCTGAAGACTCGCTCTGGAGCTCGGAGAGCCGGGCAGAGGAGCGGCGCCCATGGAACTACTGAGGGGAAGGAGGACGAAGCCTGGGCGACCATGATGGAGAAGGCCATCTACTCAGTGCGGTACATCAGCAGACACATCCGCAAGGAGCACTTCATCCGCGAGGTGTGTTAAGAATGAATCATCAAATATTGAAGTAATTATCATTTAACGGATTAATGTGTCAAGGAGTTGTTTTCACATCTCTCTTTTCCCCTGTTTTTCCCAGGTGGTACAAGACTGGAAGTTTGTGGCCCAGGTGTTAGACAGGATCTTCCTGTGGGCTTTCCTCAGCGTCGCAATACTGGGTACCATCGGCATCTTCACTCCAGCGCTGCAAAATTTCTTGAAAATCCCTCCTCCTATTGCGAGTGAGAATCCACCTTCACACTAGTGGCAATAACACATGGCTTTCACAGACAACCGCTGATCCACCTTCTAGAAGCTTTTAAACACTTGAACAAGAGGAAGCCCCAGCAGGGGCTTTTTAAAGGTGAACACTGACATTTTTTGTTAGGTTTCTTCTCTAGATCCACTGTGTAATGTGTTCTTTATGTCAGTATGTGTACATTTCATTTGATTTTATCATGATGACATAATGTTTTGTTTGTACATAAATGAGACAAACTTAGTGAAGCTGTGTAAAACCAGTGTTACATTTGAGCCTGTCAATTGCCAAAGTCATACAATTTCAAGTTTGACTCAAAATGGCTTCAAGCAGCACACAACTGTTAGTGTACCCTAGATTAAAACTACTGGTCATGTTAGCCAAGTATTTAAGCTTCAATTGTATGAAACTTTAAGCGTAAAGTATAAAGTTAAACCACAGATTTTATAATTTGCTTAATTTATGTACTTAAACTAATGTCCTCATTATTACTTCATGTTTTTAGGGGACATTTCCTTTGATTTTGTTTTCATGAGTTGTGTTATTTTTGTATTTATCTCTTCAACAATCTGATTCACGTTTTGATTATTCTGTCACAACATTAAGATAATCACATACCTGAAGCACAAAATACCTCTTACTCTAACTACTAGTTATATATTATAAGAAAAGGAAACAACTTAGTTGCTCAACGTGTCAACAACAACAATGTCCATATCTCTTATGTACTGATGTCTGTCTCATCCCATTAAAATAAAGAACTTACTACATTTGGTCACTGCTGATCGACAATTCATTTGAAGTTACATCAATCTGATGCATTTACATGAATTCTCTAAATTACACAACCTTTTAAAGTTCAGTATTTGTATGACATGATGTACTTTATCACAATAATATAGTTGTTTTGAATACACAGTTTTATGTAAAAAACTATTTTGTAAAATGAAGCTCAAAGTTATATATATATTGCATTCAATGGAAAAGGGGAATACTCAAGTCACACACTATAACCAAGCTTGCACACATCAACAGCACCACCTAGGTGGCAGCACCACCCAGAGGTTAATCACAGATATGACAAAAATATCCCGTCTATAAAACAGGATATTACCCCTGAAATAAACCTTTATGAAATTACTTATTATTTTCTTATGTGGAAATCAAGTCCACTTCTCCTTTCCTCAGACCACAGGATTTAATCAGGGTGTTTATGAAGAAACAACATGCATCTTTAAAAAACACAGTTGAACTGTTTAATTTGCTTTTATTTAAACTTTTATTGAATAAAATGTTAATTTAATCATTCTAATAGTTAAAACACCTAAAAACAACTGATAGATAGATAGATAGAAAGCCTTCATTGTTCCACTGTACTGTTCACTGTAAATTATATTATCCAGTTTTTTTCTAACTGTAACTATAATGTTCAGATACAGTACAGTATAGAAAAACTAAACCAATATTCATCCGCTCCTCAGGTTCCTTTGTCCTTGCGTCTATCTGTGTTAAACTGTCTGACTGTACAGGTGAGCCTGAGCATTACGCAGCATCTCCATATACAGTCTGTTGTTTTCACTGTAACACAGACAGATACAGGAAAAAGGAAATTCAAAATTAGTGACATTAAAAAAAGGAACGGTATCTAACCAATGCACAGAAATTGATATCATACATTTAAAAGCAAGTGATGTGTTCCAGGGATCATAATTAAAGCTGCACTGCAATTCAGGGTTTATCAGTGGGGCACTGGTATGGTAATATACTGTTGTACTAAATCTGCCTTCACTTGCAACATAAAACCTCATAATGACAAGGTGGTGATCATCTCACTCACTCAGCCACGGAGCCGTCCACTACTCGTTGGCCTGACACACAAAGATCATTATCACACAAAACGCTCAACCTCACTCATGGTGTGTATCCACAACACGGCAAAGTGTCCCCTGTTCTTGAATGGTGTAACCCCACTGGTTCTGAGAGTGGTGTGGATCCCAGTATCCTGACTGTCTCTTCAGTCTGATGAAAGGCTTTGCCTCCTCTTCTTTTACGAAGGGGGCTCCAAACATCCCTAAAACACAGTGTTAAGCGCACATCAACTTACCATAACAATATACCATAAATATGAGGGAATTCTAAGGGTTGAGATGATCATATTATTTTTTCTTTACACAAAACTTAATATGTATGGATTGATATGAACAAATTGTAGTAATTGCTGCACCAGCAACCTCAGGAACATGGTGGTAACCTTTTTTCATCTGTTTAATTTGTTCAGTTTAGGTTTCTGTTAGCACACAAAGAAAACTACCCTTGTCTCTGGTCTACCTGCTACCTGACAATCTGCATGCAATTATTTTTTCTCATGTTCTCAAATTCAACAAAAGCTATATAGACACATGATGAAGAAAATAGAGGAAAAACTAAAAGATGATCCAAAATTTGGAGGAAAGAGTGAGCTTTACCTGCAGGGTGAGCAGTGAGCTGTCTGAGAGTCACAGCTCAGAATCTCTCAGCCGAATGTGAACGTGAACAAGAGTTTCTTTCACCGATATTTACCAGCACCAGAATGAATAGACTCAAGCATCAGGCCGACCGGTCAAGGTTGACCCTGACTGACCATCGAAACCCACACACACACACACACACACACACACACACACACACACACACACACACACACACACACACACACACACACACACACTCTCTCTCTCTCTCTCTCTCTCTCTGGCGAGTCTCCACAGGAACAGGTCATGGCTGTGAGATTCAACATTAAGATGGTGCCGTCTGCTATGTAAACAAACACACAGCACGACTCATGATTTCAGCAAAGGTCTCAATTGTTCCACTAAAATGTTTCTCTACTGGTGTTTGCTTTATTTATAAAATCAACAAGATTCCATAATACAAACTTAATTCTGTCTAAAAGGAACAAAGTTTATTGTTCAATATGTGCAAACAGCTAGATATTTTTTGTTGACTACTGATTGCCCTGATTGTTTTAAATTGTCTTTTTCTAAAAAAGTTGTGAAGTGTCTGTCTTTTATATTATATAACAGCAATCATATAATGCTACATCATTCTTTGTGGTTATTGAAGTATTATTATACAAATATAATTTATATACAATCATTTTGTGCACGTCAACATTTTGTCCACTGGGTGGAGAGCTCACCACAGTTTAAATGGTTTCTGCACCAGTCAGTCTGACATTAGTTAACATTAAAGACGGTGACATTAATGATAAAATACATGCTGATTGTTCTTGTAAATGTATTAAAAGCTGCATATGTGCTGCAATGTATTAAAAAAATGTGCAGAGGAAGAAAACAAAGGAGAGCCAGATGGCGCAGTTAATTTAGGACATAAAATCAGCAATGAAGGTGTAAAATAAAACTCTTACTTATGTGATACATTTAATGGGGGAGGAATATATATGCAGAGTTCAGCGTCACCTTACGGAAAGGTAAAAGATTCAAAGCCTGTTTTATTTTTTTAAAGACAAGCTTCAAAGTTTCCTATTTCAAAGCAGCTCCCATGAGTATTAATTTAGTTTCGACTTTTTGAGGTGCTGCATTAAATCAGGAGACTTCCTGCGAATATTTTTCTGTGTGATGTAAAATTTACACCCTGGCTCAAACACAAACGAAGCCAACAGGAAAATGTCCACTCATAAGTCGAACTGACAATAAGTGGATGCACAAAGAGACAGCGGCAGAATAAAAGACATTAATTATGAAAACCTTTTTCTATTTATGAACTTAGCCATGTCTAAGTATGTGTATATCAATGTGAGTAACTCTTTCTTTCATCACACATTGATTGTTTTCCTTTTTGCTGTGAACTGTTTTGTGTTTTCCAGGCTGTGTCTCTCCCTCGACCTCCACGACACTGACCTTATCCACAGTAAACTTCTAAATGAGTGGGAGAGATCTGACCTTTCTTTGACATCCCATAATAACCAGAGCCACCACCTAACAAAGACAAATGACAGAGGAGGAGTTTCTTCAGGAGGACGGAGGAAAACTTCATCATGTGGGCAGATATTCATACAAACTGTAACAACATGTATTAAAGTACAGAAAAAAGCCTCATATTATTTGTTACTTTGATCATTTTTCAAAATTAAACTGCACTGTCGCAACAACTCACACACAACATGCACACTCACAACCATAAACAGCAATTCTTATCCACAAATAGATACACACACATGCACACACACAAACACACACACCTTGGCTATAGCTCTGGGACCTGTGCGCTCTCTGTCACAGTAAAAGCTATTTTGCGTTTTTTTAGACATCAAAGCTAGCGACTCAGACAAAAACCAAAACTCATGTGACCCCATTCTATCACACACACACACACACACACACACACACACACACACACACACACACACACACACACACACATGCACCCTGCTGGGATGAGCAAATAATTCAAACACATCATTTAGAAACAGGGGAAGGGGGTGAGAAGGATGTTTAACAAAATATGGGACTGGAACTTTAATACACATCTTTGGAGGATTGTCGATCAAGATGAGGAAACGTGTCATCATCACCGCTGAGTTTATCAGTTGTTTGTAGTTAAAATGAGAGGAATCATGGGGCTCTGTCTGTGTTTGTTTTAAGCTGTGGAAGACCAAAAGAAAAAAAAGACAGAGAGAGAGGAGAACAAACGGTACCTCCACAACCTTGAGTCCATTAGCAGAAAACCTCTCATTTATAAGAGATGGAGAATTAACGGCTTCCCTCAGGTCTCCCTCCGCACTCCTTTCAACGCTCAGTCTTTATTCTCTGCTGCTGTTCAGTGGATCAGTGCTTTTAAAAAGATTCAGTCGTGGTGCAGATTCTCTCTTTGTGCTAATTCAGAGAGGAGTGGAACGATGGCAGTGCAGCATGATAAAACAACTCAACAGCTCCCGTCTTTGAAACATAAGCTAATAAACTAATACATTTAATCTGAGTCTTTGATGATTAAACCAAGTGTTTGACCTGTTGAGAAGTGTCGTTCCTCCATTATCCAGAGTTGAGGGCTCAGGTTTAAGTTCATCTCTGTGTCTGTTTGTTATTTTTGGCGTAAAAGAGCCAGTCCCAAAAGTCAACACACTGCAGGAGGTGTGTTTCTACTTCTTGAGGTGAGAGATTGGGTTTTTTGTTATGTGTGTTTGAGCAAATATTTTCTTTAATGTGTGACAGTATGTGTTTTGCAGCCGCCCTCCCATGGGGTAAAACAAGGAAGTGCAAAAGAGGTAACACATCGGTGGAAAAATACATATGATAAAAACACACAAGAAAATGTTGGTATACTATATATATATATATATATATGCATATACACATGCATCCTATAGTTGAAATGATATAATCAAATTAGGATTCTAAACAATCTTTGGACTTTACAAGTAATAATGTCATACTTTTGTTGACAAGGCATTTGCACTGCAGCTCTTCACAAAACCTCTGTAAAGTTACACCAAACTTTTCAGCTTTCATTTCACAGTTGGCCCAATGCAGGGGATTTCCAAATTGGGTCCCCAGCAAACCTGGGATTAGTTGAATGTCACCGCGCCTTTTCTCCCACTCGAGGTTTGCCCAGTGAGAGCGGGAGGAAGGTTGTGATCAGAGTTTTCAGTGAGCCCACCTAAAGATAAATCACATCTAACAGCAGCACTGCTGGAGCTCCACGAGACAGAGATATGTTGGATATGAACAATTTAAAACTGGTCTAATACCAGTGGTACAGGACTGACTTCTTAGATGAGACGTCGCTGCTCCAATGAGACGGGAGAGAGAAAGGGAGCCAGGCAGTGAGATCATTTAGAGAAATCTCTCATTGCCCTGCTGGATCCCATTACTAACTGAAACTATTTATGGGCTGGAATAAATAATAGGTAATTTTAATATGCACCAAAAAGGATGCAATTATGTGACTCAGTATTTGTGACTGAGGGAAGTGGGAAATGAAAGCACTTCCCTTTCACTCCTGATAATCCACAGCTGTGGGAGGAGAAGAGGAAGAAGAGCTGGTTGTGATCTGCAGTCGTGTCAAGAAAAAACACTGACATGAGGGATGAGACTCAATGACCAAACAAGCACTTAACACAACATGGATATGTACTTTTCTAAAGTTGATGTGGTGACTGTTTTAGAGAACAGATGTGAACATGGAGGAACATTATAGCTTTTGTCTGCAGGGATGTCTTTGTACACAAGATGAATTCAACTCCAATATTCTCTCTCCCTCTCGTTCGGTGGTGTAAAAACTACACCACTAGTTCACCAGCTAGTTGCTAACTTTGTCTTTCTGCTGTTTGGTGCTGAGCTGGTCCTGTGCAAATGGTTAAAGCTGAAAGCGTTTGAGCTGAAAGAAGAAGCCTGATCCAAGCAGAAAGAGTGAACCATGAAGTTGAAACAAAAGAAAAGACAAATAATAAAGTTAAAGAAGCTTAATAATTGGCTTTATGTGACCCGAGAAAAGTTGAACTACACAAACTATTAACAATCTCTCAACAAATCCAAGTTGTACTATGTAGCATGGAGTAAGGGAATAACAGGATAAGGTTTTAATTAATTCACAAGTGAACAACCTACAACTTGTGTGGCTCTCATGAGAGAACATGCTTCTGCCAAGTCCCCGTATGAGACCACATTTAAATTCACTGGATCTAGATTTGGATTTGGATCTGCACCAAATTGAACACACTCATAAATATCAGTCCCCTGAACATGTCTGATTTTTGTTTTCAACAGGATCCACGAATCATCATCTGAGAAATAAACGAAAATGAGCAAAAGGCTACAGTGTTAAAGTAATAATTAAAAGTGGATCAGCTCCCATGTTGTGTTATCTCGTGTTGTGTTTGTTTATGTTGTGTTTGTGTTGTGGTCTGATGTGTTGTGTTGCATTGTGTTGTGTTCATGTTTGAGTTTACAGCCTGTTTCCTGCACTGCTCAGACGCGCGCCCCCGTGCAGCAGCGTCGCGCCGCGTTTGGGACTGTGTAGCTGTTCCTGACGCAGCGTGAACGCGCCTATCCTAACTCCACTCTCATTCCGGTCTGTCAGTCTTCCTCGTCCTCAGTCTCCCCCCTTTCCTCCTCTTCCTCTGTCTCCAGCCTGATGTCCACAGCACCACCACCACACAGGAGCACTTCACCTGTGTAGCCGACACTGAGAGCCCGCTGCCGGCGGCCGGCGGTTCCACTGAGCGGTGCCAGGATGCGGTGCCACAAGTTTTGGGGCGCATGGTCCTTTGGGTTTTACGTTTGGACGGCGATGCTTTTCAGAGGTAGGTGAGGAGAAAGATGCTCTGGAGCCTCTCTGAAATTTTCCTTTTGTTTTTAGACACTTTCTTTAGTAAGTGCATGTGTTTGCACTAATGAGGGATTTAGAACTTCATCATTTTGACAAAGAAAGCACTAATCCCCATGTAGTGAGGTGAAAGTAAATCTATATTGATTTTTTTATCTGTCTCCTGATGATCTTTGTATGAATCATTTTTCTACAACTAACTTTGTTGTTTGGGCAATATTTGTACCAGACTGTATTTGGAAGTATTTTATTTTACTTTAATCAAAAGCCTATTGCTTTTATTGTGGGATAACAGAGCTGGAACTTATTAATATTTTTCTTTGAAGCCGAAAGAGAAGACCCCGCAGGACTGAATCATTGTAATTTACTACAGAGTCAGCAAATGTTCTGTTTAATAATACTGGTTTCTGAATCTTTATATATAAAACATGCATGTGAAATTGAATCTTTCTCAATAGTTCTGACCCGTTAAAAGGATGATTTAATACACTAAGTTACTTTTAAACGCTGTGCACGATTACGTGTGTGTGTGTGTGTGTGTGTGTGTGTGTGTGTGTGTGTGTGTGTGTGTGTGTGTGTGAGAGAGAGAGAGAGCGATATTAATGTATGCTTGTTCATGTGCAATGAGATGTGCATCCATAATTCTCTCCTAAGCCCCAACTTATCACCATCATCATCAGCAGCAGCAGCTTCACCATCTGGGTTGCTTACTTTACAGTTTGTGACGCAGCGGCTTTGCTGAAGATTTCCCATCAAACCTTTTAAGTGCATGTGTATGTGTGTGCATGTGTCCACCATAAAAGCTGCCACCATGTCCTCACCTCTCCTGATCCAGCCAGTGGTTTTATACCCCGCAGGCAAGATTGGAAGATTGAGCTTTAATAATTGAAACAGAGACTGAAGATCAAAATAAAGCGGGTTGGTCACAGGACAGGACCAACCCGCTGCTGGTGTTCAGCATCTGCTTTGTCTGTTGTCAAAGTTGTGAGAGCTCCGCAAAATAAATATACAGCTTCACAAGTCATGTAGGTTAGACTTACGTATTGAATTCAAAGGGGTTTTCTGTATGAACAAGATGAGAAAATGTTTTTCTTTGCAGTTTTTGAGTCTTGAGATTGAAATCCAGTTAGTCTGAAGCATTGGAATTGGGAACCATATGGGCAGATCTACGGATTTCTTACTAAAGTTGTGTCATGGCATTTGACTGTTGGAAGGAGAGTAGATGCTTCCGGGGCTTTGAGCATTGGGGATTAGCGTGGCCGCTTGTCGGCCGAGCATGTGTGCATTCAATGCACAATTGATAAGCAGCTTTAGTCTGTCATGGGAAACACAAGACAATTGTCAAAACAGGACATTAAGGACGATTTAGATTCCTTCCAACTGACAGGTGATTTTCGGAAAAATTGTTCTTGATGCACACAGACACAGTGAGTTGATACGTAACAGGAGCCATCATAGGCATTACTATAGTTTAGGTTTTTTTTACTATGGGAATCGTAAAATGTTTCAGTTGCTCCATGTTCAACTAGGATATGATAACACCTCACACTTGTTTTCCTGGCCGTCACTCAGAGAATCAGAGACTGGTGAGACTGAAGTTGCTCAGATGCTGAGGTAGCATCTGCTTGATTTCAATGCAGCGCCTCATCTCTCTCCAGGTCTTCGTCTGTCACCTGCTTTCTCTCAGACTCTTCCTCTCTCTGTCTGCCTCGTAGTTTTTTCACGCTCAGCAATATTTCACACCTTCCCAGACCTGTTATCATGAAGTTTATGCAGTTTGGTTCAACCCTTGCTCAGCATTTCAGTCAGGTATAAGGTGACAAAACTACGATTGTCAACAAGTTGTGTTGACATCAGCATTTGGTGTAGGGTTGTCCTATATGAACATACCAGTATAGATGTGGCAGCGATGCACTCAGCGGTGCAGAGGTTTTAGCTCCTGGATTAGGATTAAACATCCAGTGGTTTTAGGGCTCCGAGCCTTCAAGCATAGATTATAAATCTCTGCTATATTAATCTGTCCATCGAAAACTTCATCAACACACCCACCGCTGTCGTCACATGACATTTTAAGCATCACAAACACACACAATTGTAATGAGCACGTAAACATACACATTCAAACTCCTTTGCACAAAACGATAGACACACATCAGCTACAGAAAGTGTAGAAGGTTGTAATCCATTAGTTCATCTCTGTGGCCTCCTTCACTGCCCCGGATCTGTCTGTTTCATCCTCCCCTCTTTCTCCTTGATGCCCCCTGTTCCCGCCCATCATCACAGATTTTACATGTCACTCCTTGTCAGTGACTTGCAGCCCCTCTCGTGCCTTTTTGTGTGGTGTATGCAGGTTTCAGAGGCCGTAATTTAAAACCCTCCCTTCAACTTACTGTATTGCCAGCTGGAATTCTCCTTTACACAAGCCAATGCAGCCAGAAAACAGTGAATGGAATTTATAGTAAATAACATATATAATCGTATATAAAAGGGATATAATAATCAATTTTTTAGGTACATAATTGATATTTTAGTCCACTCCAAAGTCAACATGTAGTTGACTTAGTCTTGTACTTAAGCATTTTAACAGGCCTTACGTGCTAAGAAAAGTTCTATGTTAATAAAGTTATAGGAGTTTGCATGTGTATCAACTCCTTATGTGAAATCAGAATATGTCTGCCTTGAACTGTCACATCAAAGCTAAGTGTAAACAGCAACCTGTACACAATTGTGAATGTAACCACTCTACCTTTTTTAATGGTGACAGAGAGTTGAAGGATTTTTCCTTGTTGGTTTAACTCCAATTACATTTTCACCACCATTAAATTCTCTCTCTTTGTACTCGCTGCCGTATTAAAAACGTCTTTGCTGTGTGTCTCCTGTTATCAGTGCTCGTTTTCTCATATTTCTTTGACTCTCCCGGTCTCTCTGTCTGTGTTTTGACACGTGTTGATAGACTAGCCACCTAGGTTTTCAACAATTTCAACAGGGACCAATTTTAGTCAGTATGTGTTGTACGTTTTATTTTGTTAAATTTAGTTTAACAAAAAACGTTTTTATACTTTCTAACATGCCCACTGTCTACTGCAAATGTACTTTTATCTTAAAAAAAATACTTGCAAGTGTTTATGCAAACAAACTGCATGTTCTAGTGCTCTATACTTTGTCCTTAACACTTGCTAGTGTGTGCATTGATCGTGTACAAATTCCTTTTTCCGAATTTAACAGAAAAACAACCTTTTGGCTCAAGGTATATCGCTCCTTCCACATGACTTTTCGATTGTGTGTGTGTATCTTTCTCTTTCCCCCTCATACACACAGACGTTCACTCTAAGACTAGCTATTTGCATCAGAAAGACTGTTAATGGGCAGCGTTTGCTGTGGTGCCGACTGTCCGGGCCCTCAGGGAGTAGTGATCTGTCAGCGGTGTCTTTGTGCAGCTTGTTCCCCTCCAGGTTCATAACTCCCTCTGTTTCACAGCATTCTGGGATCCCAGCCCTGTTATGTTCCAGACTGGATAATAACTGTTTGTATCAATAGTTGAGATTTATCCAGCATGTGTACCACGGTGTGAAATAAGATTATTCTAAGTAATAAGGGGTTGATTTTGCGGTAATATGACTTTTATATCGGCATCGAACAAGCCTCAAAACAGAGAAGTTGCTGTTCACATATTTATGATGAGCTGAACTGAGATGAACTGAATGTCTTTTTAACATCCTTTTATAATTCTTATATTTTTGAAGCATTTGTCACCACAGCTCTGTGATTTTCTTGCTGTGAATTCATCAGGATTCATGTTACATCAGGGCCCCGGCAACACGAGAGGCCCCCCAACCCCGTTTTCAGAGTCTGTCGAGCAGGAGAGATCATTCATTCAAACAGCAGTTGATGAAGCCGGCTACACTTCAGCTTTAGAAAAACATGGACACAGAAATTGTCACGTCACTCTGAAGTTATGAATTAAGACTTAATTTTAGGGTTAGTGTGTAGGTTAGGGTGAGGCATCTAGTTTGGATGGTTAGGGTAAGGTGTGTGCATCTTCATGTGTGTTAGAAGAAGACAGGGACAATGTGTCCCTCAGGCTGTCTGTGTCTACATTGCCTGGGTCTTATGAATGTGTTTGGAAGCATCATGTGAACACATTGACCCAGTAAAAATATTCAGATGTGACAGAATTGCCAAACTGAATTTCTCAGTGCATGTTAATCTGTGTTTGTGAGAGCGTCGTAGGAGAGAGAGAGTATAATGTCCTTGAGTGCATTTACTTCACACGGTACTTAAATTTGTATCCACCTCACATAAAAACATTTTTACATGTCACTTCGTGGAGAGCAGCTCTGGCCTCATGTGCCCTCTGTCTTAAGCGACTATTAAATATCTCAGTTAATTGGAATATGATGTGTGTTCATTCATTACAAATGAGAAACAAAACTCTGGAAGCAGGAAAACAAGTTCTGTCAGGACAGACTGAAAAATAAGGACTGGAGGAACAACAAGAACGAGAGAGAGAGAGGCATATAGAGAGAAATGGATCAAAAGGGGATATCACAAGGTTTGGAATGACGTAAACAGACGAAGGCATTGATAGAGGGAGAGAGGCACATTCAAAAATGGAGAAGAATAAAGAATGCATGGAGAAACAGGGAAATTGTTTGGCAAACCTTTTTGTGGCTTTTTAATGAGAAATAAAAGCAGGTATAATGAAATGAGATGAAGGATGGAAAACTAGAAAGAGAGTTTTTGAAGGAAGATGGATAGAATGTGCTTCTGATTTTCTGTTATCGACTCACATTTGCAGCATTTGACATTTAAACGTGTTTTGAATCCTGACGTTATGCTGCATGGAGGACGGGTGAATTTACAATTTTCTCTCTCTTTCTCCCCCTCCATCCATCCATCATCAATTGATCATCTTATAACATAAGTTCTATCAACATTAATTTGTTAAATTAATATTGATTAAACTGGATGTAACGTTTTTTAGAAAGAATGTTGTAGTGTCCAAGTGAGAACAAAGGAATAATCCTAAACTAGTTATACAATAAAATTATTAAAATTTGAATAACCTCTGACATTGTAGTGGGATACAACAGCCATAATACGATATATAACAGTCTTCAGTCAGCTTCCTCACCTCTTCCTATCGGTCATATATACAGAGATCCCTTGTGTTTGAAATTTGATCCTCTTCATGGGGCACACTATGGAAATTATTCCTTTTTTAGATGAGTAAAATGATCAATCTTTGTATTCTACTGGGTTCATAGCTGCAGCTGCCTCATCCTGACTCGTAAGAATGTTGTCACTTTCTTAATCCACCCGTCTGTCTTTATGTTGTCAGCTAAAGCGCTCCTTCTAATCCAAATAGAGAATAGTGGTTCCCATTCCAAAAACACCCACAATATTATATATATCCTTTGTACTTGAACAACTGTCAAACTTTGAATTAGGGGCTGGAGGCTAGTATACAATTAATAAAAGGCACGTTGACACTTCCTTGGACAAGTTGTCCGACCACCACAGGGCATGAAGCATAATGCATTCAGATACTCGGAGCAGATTTACATTTTACTTTGTCTTTTTTTTCATTTCCTCTTGAGTTCTTTAATCCAATATTCTTCTGATAAATTCTCAGTCTTCAAGGAGAACTTGTGAATATGTTGAATGTGTTATCGGGGGTGCCGCTGAGCTGAAAAAAAAAAAGGTTCCCTCGGGTGCTGATGCTCTCGGGGTCCCTGAGGTGCTGAGAGGCAGCCTCGTTCTGTCTATTAAACTAGAACTAATTATATGTGCAGACTTCCTGGAGCTCAGGGGCAACCTCACTGTGCTGTGTCACTGAGGTTAGCATCCATACATCTGTGCATGGAGAGTTTTAACACACACACATGACTGCTTGTGATGTTAAACATTTAAACGATTTAGTCGTAAAATTGTGATATTAATGGGTAATTGACATCATTACCGATAATTGATCATTTGGATAATGCCTCTGAACAGTGACCTTCTCTGCTGACCCCTGACATTTGTTGTAATGACCCACAATGTGTCACAGAGATTGATCTACCTCTTTACTCTAGTTGATTAACACACACACACACACACACACACACACACACACACACACACACACACACACACACACACCCACACACACACACACACACACACACACACACACACACACACACGCATACACAAACACAAGATTGATATACATGGAGGGACACACTCATTTTCTTCTCTTTAGCTGGGATGTAAGTTTAATGATAGTAAATGCTGTGTGTTAGTGATTGTTTCTGACTTGACACAAAAAGGTCAAACTATGAAGTGACATCTAGTGAAGAATGTGAATCTAGTGGGGGAAAAGGTCAAAGGTTAATTGCATCATTGAAACATGGTTTTTCCGTAGATATTTATCGGCAGCCCTTTTAACAACAACACATATTGTAATCTGTAAAATTTCTCACTCACATTTTGTCTAGAATTAAAATTTGAATCGCATAACCCTTATATCAACAACATAGCAATTACGACATGTGCTGTTGGGTGAATCCATATAAACAGCATATTTTATTAAAAGATAACAAAAGTAAATGTGAGGGTTTAAGAGTTTTATTAACTTTCTGTCATCTCCACAAAGAGGACAACCTCATCACAGGGTTTTCCATCATGTTTTGAAATAAAACCATGTCGGAGAACAGTGAGATGAACCGAGAGACAAACCCGCTCCCTCCGCCGCCTCCTCTACTGCTTCCCTCTGTTGGAGTCTGTTTGATGAGACCCCTCACTGTGTTTGGAAAATGTTTTCTTCCTAGCAGCTTCTTATATCGTCTTCATGAGCAAGATTATAAGGAAAACAAGCAACAACAACCCCCTCCTCATCCTCCAACCAGGTGGATCAATCCCTTCATCCCCCATGAATTCTGTTCACTGTTTAGTCGGTGCAGTGGTTTATTTTATTTCATTGCTTAATTCCTTTTGAACAGGGTTTTAGTACAGAGGCAGCCATGGAGGCTGAGCCTTCAATTCTTATTCACAGACTTTATTAGTTTAGTTTAGTACGTTTGTTTGTACCTGGGCTCACATTTGACTGTAATAAAACACAGGGGAGAGGAGGGGGGCGGGAGAGTAACTACAGATCAGGCTCTATTTACATGCAAATGCAGAATTTGTTGTTCATAGGTGTTTTGTGTTGAAAAAAACAAATGTAAATCTGTCCCTGTGGGTATAAAGGTGTTTTTAATGTAAGTCTGCAACTTCCACCTGAGGAAGTGTAACCCGGAAAGACGGATGAATAAATGGAGAGGATGAGGTGTGATGTATTAATCACAGTGTGTATGTGTTCCAGTGAAAAGTTTTCTCTTGAGGTTCATTGCGCCTCTGTCTCTGAACTCAGGCTCCCTTCTGCCATAACTCTTGTCATTACAGCCTTAATGGGCCAATCAGCAGTGTTCCTGGCCACAGACACACTCTTCTCCAGCTTACAGGGTCACACATCCTCCAAGCTCACACACTCCCCTTCTTCTCTGTAACCTTACTGTCTCTCCTCCACATTACATCTATGTCTTTAATTTTCTCGCTACATTTTCTGTTTCACCCGTTCCCAGTTTCTGGTAGATTATCTGCTGTTTTTTTTATATGAAGGAGCCTTGCACTGAGTGTTAATGGATGTTTCCAGCTGTGCACCTTGTTAAATCTACCGATCCGTGATGTTTTTTTTATTTACTGGATTATAAAAAGCTCATAAGAAAGTTTTTGGGCTTTTATGCCCCACAGGGAGGGTCTGCATAGGTAAATGCACAAGAGTATATTCACCCTGCAGGCCTGTACGCTCAGCTCAGCTTCAGTTGTGGCCCACATCCTTTACCAGTCTGAAAAGTTATTCAACTGTATTGACCTTTGTGTGCCCAATCGCACTGCTTGAGATATAGCAGCTTTGTCACAGTTCGTTCTTGTAGTATAGAGATCAGTGATTTCAAGGACATGAACTCATGGACGTGTGTGTGTGCGCGCTCCTGACTTTATTTTGGGACAAATGGATGTGTGTGGAAGGTTAGACAGAGGGGATCAATAATGGTGATGAGCCAACAAACACATCATCCTAATCACCATGGACCTAAAGACTCCCCCCGCCACACCACTTTGTGTGAGACTGTGCACGATGCACTCTGCTGATTTATATGCATATGTCAGCACATCATGGGCTTATTTATTCATTATTCATCAAATATTTCCACTCAAAAACAGACCTTTCTCTCATACATCATTCATAACAAAGACACAACTTGACAGGATAAAAAGTGTGGGAGTCTGGAACATCTCACTACAAACTCTGTATAGATACAGTGTGTGACGGTGCATTTGAAACTCCACAATATAAATTAAAGTCTGGCTGCCGCCTGCTGCCAGATAAGCAAGGATAAAAGGTTAGGTGAAACTATTAAAGTTATTTTTCAGATTAGAATTCAGCCTCAGTACACAAGCATATGGCCCATAGTGCAATTTGCAGGAAAGGGAGGGATGCAGCCAAAACATGGATGATGTTTTTAAAAACTCTCCTTGAATTATTTTGTCTCAACACTGGATTTATGTTTTTTTAAATGCAAACAAAAAGAGTCGACCGACTGCGTCTTTAAATCAAGAAGTGACCTTCAGAAACTACCTGCAGTGACTGGAGGGGTTTAACACAGATTCTGAAATATGTGCAGGCCGTTGATGGCAGATTTATCAGCTTTATCAGAGTCGCGACCTTTGAGTTGAAATCGTTTTGTCGGACAAAAACCATAGACCCAAGGTCGAGCCTGAACTGCATGTTCAAATATGTTTATACAGATTATGCTTTGTATTCAAAAGAATAACACAAACCATCTTTTCTCTTCCATCTATCGTTCCTGCAGAAACCCTGCAGGGGGAACACCAGCGGAGGCTGTACAAAGAGCTGCTGGCTAACTACAACAGACTGGAGAGACCTGTGGTGAACGACTCAGCGGCCATCTTGGTGGAGCTGGGCCTCACTCTGCTGCAGATCATAGACGTGGTGAGAAAAGTTTTTGTATTGTTCATGTATTTGTGGCTGAGTGTTCAGTTTCTTGGTGGTGTAGAGTATGGTTTGTCTTGTTTTGTATCATGTTGGTTTTGTTACAGAAGGATATATGATTTAATGGAAACTTGAAATAAATAAATAATTTCACATTTAGGCCGTTTGGCTTTTCATCATCAGTCCCATCAAACACACGCATTTAAACCTTTCTTGTCCACAAGTTAACTTATGAACAATTCTAAAGCTTTTCTCAGAAACCTTGTAGCATGGGGCCTTGTTAAGAGTTTTCCTTTCCTTGCAGTCTCATGGCCAATCATAGAATGTAAAAGAGTTCTAACAAAATTGTTGATGATGTTGACTAATGTAATCAGCTGTGCTCAGGAGCCCCTTCTCAACTCATGGCCCAAGGCAATTGACAGCTCCTGATTACAGGAGGGATGAAACAACGGGATATTCTCAGAGAAAACATAGTAGTTATGTGTGCATAGGTACCAATCTTTATAAAAAATATATCTTAGCAGCCCATACATTTTTTTTGTGTGAGCTATAAAAGTATGTTTTCTGTGTTTCAGTCTGATCAAATGACAGATCCAGCAGTGGGTCTGTGCTTAGTGTTGGCAGAAGTACTTCATTTCTAACGTTTGACTTATAACAACAGAAAGACCGTGCGTGCGTGTCCTTCCCCCAGGATTTCAAGCTTTTCACAATGGGGCAATTTCAGGATTGTTTGTCCCTGTTCCTGGAACTTGTTGTCTAATCTGTCTGACGGTGGAGGAATGATTTATGTTTATTCAGATTCTCATTTACACAGTGTGGTTTTGTTGCCATGAAACAGTGAGTGCTGATTAGTCACAGCTAAGCAATGAGAAAAATTTGATATGATTCAGAATCAGACAGTAAATAATATACTTCAAGTAGATTAAGAAAAGTAAAGTCTGTGTCAGTTTGTATATTCCGTAAATACTCACTATTCACAAAAAGCTGCAGGCATTCTGACCTTGAGTGAAGTTAATATATTGACCTTCAAAATTTAATATGACCCACAGATACGTTTTCATTCATTTCATTTCATTTAATTTCATAACACTTCTAACATACAACCACACAGAGAGAGATAAAATACTGGGTGATTCAAAACTTGTTTATATCCACTTTTCTAATCATTACTCTCAGCTGTGACTCCTTCGTCTGGCTCATCTGCTTCCAGGAAACACATTATAGATGAATGTGCCATAGGCGCCTTCATTTTTAACTCAGAAAAGCAACAAGAGAGAGATGGATAGATAAATGGAGAAAATATGCAATTCTTTGTATAAAATCAAACCTCTTTTCTCTTCTTTCTTTCCGTGCAGGCGTTTCTGTTTTGACTTTTCAAGTCTACACTGAGAGCAGAGAAACTCTGATGCTTGCAGAAATGCTAATTCCACCTTGTAGCTAGAATATGAGCAGCATCATTTCTCAAATGCTTTATGCACAGTAGGATTTGAAAACAGTTAAAGTTTCATATTCAGTCCAGACATATAACTATTTTCATTTGTTTATTTTTATACATAGATTTTATTTATATATAATTATATCGTAAATAGTACAATAATTACTATAATAGTTACTTATTAACGCCCAACCAACTAGGAGCATTTCAAAATAAATATTTTGTGTTTTTCCCTATCCTCTGAAGTATTCTTCAGTAGACTTTACTGTATTTCTCCATTATGTTCTAGTACAAAATAGACGACAATATATCACAACAATACAACCAGCTTCTCCGAATACATTAAGATCAATAATTTAAAAACCAAATAGCAATATTTTCACCATATACAATAAATTGCACATATACTGTATGCCTGTCAGTATCACAAGTCTGGTGTATTTAATGATGTAACACAATTAAAATCCTTAATGTAAAAACTACATATATATTTGTACGATTCAATGCAAGTAAATTACTACTTTTTCATAGATAGAGAGGTAGTCATGAGTTTTGGAAGTGGTGAATTAATTTTGTGAGTGAAAGTTTTAGAATGATGACATAAAAAAGAAACTGTACAAAACTTTATTTTTCCTCTTCCTCTCTCTCAGGACGAGAAGAACCAAGTGCTGATGACCAATGCCTGGCTGCAGCTGGTGAGTCAAGCTGGGGAACAGCACATTGTCACCCATATAATGGACTTTAATCATATTTACAATGTTATTTCACAGTGGTCTCTTTAAAGACTTTGTGACTGTGTTCCTCAAATGACTTGTACCACTGCATTAAGAACTTGTCGATGGTAATGAAGTTAAACTGTGTACTGCTTTAAATGACTAATGACTCATAAGGGATGTTTATAATTAAAGCAATATGCATAGTGAAATGTTTGTTGTATATGCACTTAACATTGGTAAGTGTTAGCTCATCCATTCAATTATTTTCAAGCCAACAGCAGTTTTTTCAATGCTGTAACGTGTATGTATTTGTGCAGTGCCAGCACTAAACCTCCACCTCAGGCAGCTTGTCAAGCATAAAGTGGGATAAAAGGAGGAAGAAGAAGAGGAGGGAGGAAGAGTGCATGAAATTACATGGCCGTCAGCTTGATTGTATATGGACATAATGCCAAAGAGCAAAAGTCTCAGGCGTAGCCTTGAACCTAACCTAACTGATGTAATTCTGATCTAATTAAAATTAAACATCCGTTATATGTTTTTAAAATAAAACACCATTTTAAGGAACTGTCTCTTTCTCATTGTTCTCTAGTTCCACTATTTGAATGTGTTTCTGACCAGGATTGAAAAGAAAGCTCTCACATAATCAGAGTAGAAAGAAAGTAATTACTGTTTAATTTTATAAAACAATAATTCTGAGAGAATGATTTCACCCCTCAAATTTCTTCTTGGCCAGAAGCAGCTTGTCTTATTCCAAGTGAAAGTGTCATTTTCTTGTAAAAGTTCAATAAGATTATTTGAGCGAGACTTTGCACAATATGAGTTTTTACAGAGCATTGTAAAAAATATACCATCACCTCAAATTCTTGATTCAGAATCTCTCCTCTGGTCTTAGTACTGGACAGATATCTACCTGAGCTGGAATCCAGAAAAATACCCAGGTGTCCAGAACCTGCGTTTCCCTTCAGACCAGATCTGGACCCCTGACATCCTCCTCTACAACAGGTCAGAACTGTCTGCTGCTCAAAATGGTCCGACCTCAGTTATAATGGTTGTGACCTCCTATTTTAATATAGCTTTATTTTGTTGTTGTCTGATCTAATCCAATAGGTGTTTTAATCCAACATCTGTCAGAGAGACTATTTTTATTTCTCTTAAGAATTAGATCTCACTCTAATCCTTCTGACCCTCTCATATTGTATCCAATTCTCTACAAACCAGAGCAGTGTCAGGAATCAGACTTTCTAAATCATCCAGTAACCCATGACAGTTTGCTCGAGAAGAAAACTAGAAAAAATATATTTAAAAGACCCCAACTGTGCTCCGTGAGGTTAGGGACGAACACCCAGGTCTGATCATCCTGTGGTGAGCCTGTCTTTGCAGAAGGCGCCTTGTGATGAAAATGCTGAAACACCTGCTAATGCTAAGGTGTGTTACATCTGATCTCTGATATCTGCTGATGATTGATCAAAATAACCAGGGATAATTATCCACTTGTAGCTTTAAACTAAACAAAGTAAGGGGGCAAATAATTTGGTCAATAAAAGTTTGCTCTATTGAAGTTGTAGGTGATCTTACACTTCTTCCATCCTCTGCCGATGACAAAAATATTGTGACCATACAAACTGTGTCTGTTAGTAGCGGGTGCTTGCTTGGCTTACATTAATCCAGCTTGTATCTTCCTTGAAAGTGGAACAATCCATGATGTTACTGATGATGTCAGAGCTTCTGTTACGTAATAACTAAGCCGCACTGCAACTAAGTGCAGTGCGACGATCAGCATCGCGAGATAGAAGATCACTAATGGCTCCCTTTTGTTTTTTTGACATCTGTACTGTTAATTGAGTCGAACCTTGAAACTTCCATTTGAAAGTCTGCTCCTCTGCAACTGTTTTGTCTTTGGCGTTTGCTAAAGAGGTTCAGTTTTCATCAGCGTTTGTTTATAAGCAATATTACACAAAAACTGATTATGACTAAACTTTGTGCAAAGCTGTGATATTGGTAAGAAGTGAACCTTTTAAAGTTTGGTGCTGATTCGAAAGAACTGAGTGCCTTTCTAGTTTATTTTTGAAAAGCAGCATGCTGGGACAGTGGTGCCGAGAAAAGTCAACTCTTGTGGGTCATTGGTCGTCCCTCAATTCCAGAGCAATGCACTTCTCGGATGTTGGATGGTTGCCAAGGGTTCATATAGATCTTATAGCTTATCAAAAAACTTCAGTCGGCACGGCACTTATCTGCCAAGTTGTAGTTGAAAGGCCGACAGAGATTCCTCTGTTCACAGTGAGATACCATTGGTCTCAGCTCAAACTGTCAATCACACTAAATTATAATGCATTGGATGGTAAAGGCTACCACTTTCTTTGGGGTTTTGATTTTGTCGTGCTAGTTACAATAAAGCTGACAAAGAGCTATAAAAGTCTGTTTGTACCACAGTAATGAGAACAGTTAAGGAATAGGTCAAAGTCTTTATCTTTATTAATAAGGGTGATGGAGCTCATTGCCTGCTGTGATTCAGGTCAGACTTGTGCTGTTTTCTTCACACTACTCTGCAAGGATTCCTCCAGTCAATTAGAAATGTAGGCCAGTTGTTTCTCCCCAAAAACAACTAATTACTCTGCGTT
Source organism: Limanda limanda (assembly GCF_963576545.1). NCBI lineage: Eukaryota > Metazoa > Chordata > Actinopteri > Pleuronectiformes > Pleuronectidae > Limanda > Limanda limanda. Next base: position 14,915,645 of record NC_083645.1, on the reverse strand, counting down.
TGCGTGCATGAGTGAGAGACGGATGATCTGGCCTGAGACATTGGGGGAAAAAAGATGAATGGATACTGATGATAGATACAGTAACAAAGATAAAGACAATTACACAGTAAAACAGAAGATTTGATAGATTTGAACACATTTACATGAGGATAAAAAAGAAGCTGTACAGTTTGTCTTCCCTGATGTTATTGTGTGGATGTGAGAGGAGCCCCAGATATATCTCCTCATGTCTGCATATCCCCCAATACACACAAACACTATTACAGGAAACACGAGGACAAAACAAAAGGTTCGGGGGTATTAACCCAAATTTTAAAAGCTCAGCGTTCAGACCTGCCAGGATTACCAAACCTAATCTCTATGCCCCCCCCCCCCCGTTTTTCCCCGATTCCTGCGTTTTACCCTCTGCTTCCTCTTCTTCACCCTCCATCCTGCATCCCTCCTTTCCTTCTCTCTTCTCATCTTATTCTATTCGTGTTTCCCTCTGTCTCTCCGTCATAACTCACTGTCTCACTATAATTCCCTCGATTCAATCAACCCTTTCTCTCCGTATTTTATCGCTCCCAGCCTTCGCTGACTCCTCTTTATAAATCATCCCATCTGCCCGTCTCTGTCGATCAAAGGGTCAGCGTATCACTCTCTCCCTCTTCTCGCAATGCACCTGTTTATGTCTTGCTATAGTCGCTCAACTACATTCTCTTTTCCTGCTCAAAATCTGCTCGTATAACAACAACTCTGTCCTCTTAAAGAAATACTGTCACATTTTACTAATTTGCTTTGCCAAACAGGAAAGTTATTGCAGATCACCCTGAGGGGAAATGTGAATATCTGTACAACATGTTGTGCCATTAATAGGAAGAAGGCGGGATTTATGACCTATACTACAGCCAACCGCCAGGTGTCGATTGAGACGCCCAGGCTTCAGTTTTTTTTAGTCATCCATCTTTATGTACACTCTGAGTCTCTTCTCATCACTTTAAGTGTAAGAGCTTCAGGGTAAACACACATCTCCATCTTAGTGAAGCAGGGTGCATTTGATCTTATCTTATCTCAAATATCCAATGCATCCAAAGTAAGTAAATCAATGTCTTAACAATTCTAATAGTGAGAAGGATCAGTTTACATGAAAAGTTTGGACACACAGTGATTATTACTCCTTGGTCTGAATTGGAATTGATGAATAACAAGTTCCTTTCTCCAGGCTGTTTGCATGGATCTGGTGTTGATGGTAAATCCACGACTCTTAGTTCATGCGAACGTGAAACATGATTGTGTGCGACAGTGTTGGCACAATGATGTGACAATTTGAGAAGCAATTTGAGAGGTTTCAAACTGAGCTGAATGACTCATCACAGACAAAATCCGCTTTTTCCTTTTACATCTCACTATTCTTTTCCTTGAATTCGCTGCACGATGAGGTCATGTCTGACCACAGCGCCTCTAACCATCATTAACTTCATATTAAAACTGTAGAACTGAATGAATGGATTCATGGTGAGAGCTCGTCTCAATAGCATGCTAATGAGATTGACTGCATCCTCTATTCAACACAGTAAGACTGGCGTGTTATTGGCTGTGCACCGATGAACCACTGAGTAATGGCCATTACTGGTGTGTAATTGTGAGATAGTGTGTGAATGTGTGTGGTGCTAAACACTCTTCTGTCTTTATTTATTTGTATATTCGTAACTTGTTACGCTTTGCACAGATTTACAGTATAACTTTGTATTAGTGAGATGGAAACTTAGAGTTGTGCAGGGTAATTAGTTTGGTGTGTGTGTGTGTGTGTGTCTTTGCGGCAGTGATCTATTTCATTGCTGCAAACTGTAAATTCCCACTTCTCCCCCGGGGGCCTGTTAACGTTGTGGTTCGGCTGTAAATTCTGCTGTGAATTTTCTCTTCAGCTTCACATCACTGGTTCCTCTCTGCTGAGGTTATAACACTACTGTGAGCCTGATCACCAGGAACAATTTCAGTAAGACAGAACAGACAGAGAAACGTATGGCTCTTCTCAACAGGATTTTGCAGATGGTTTTTTTTGACTTAAAGATAAGTCATCATCCCAGGTCACTTTAGACGGTGATGCCAAATTACGTTTTGGATGCAAGATTCAGGATATTTTGGATTCAGTTCTGGATTGTAGGAGGAAGTAGAGACAAGTTGTCCATCTTTATGTCTTTATTATGTATTTTCAGTGGATTACCTCATGTTGCACAGATGCTCATACTCTCCTGAGGATGGATTCTAATGACTTTGGTGATTACCTGATGATTTTGGCTCTTTTTTTTGGCAAGTTTGGTTTTAATTCAGTATTTGATGTTGTAAAAACAGGGTTGAACTTTAAAATTGACAGCTGAGAAGTACTCGTAGTTGGTCGAACACCTTTATTGAAAGGAGCTCACTACCGTGGCTTCATCCCCCGATCAGCAATGGCTTCAAATGCACAAGATGGCATCGTTCATATCCAGAATATTATTTTTGCTTCAGTTCTGGAATAGTGGGTCTGTGGAGTCTATGGAACCAGATGTAAACTTAATGTTGACAGCCAGTGTGCATGTGAGTGTGCTTGTGTGTTTGCATGATGCATTGTGTTCGTATAAATAATATCCAGATCTGAAAAAGCTTTTCAAGCCGTTGACCTCCTCTTTTCATTTGAGGGGAAAGTCAATGGTCTCACTTGACTGAGGATCGATGAGGCACATGAAGGACGCCCAACTCAGGTAAACCACAGAGCGAATCCTAATTCTGCCAGCGGATAAGACCGATATACAACAGAGACAAAAGCAGTGTGACAGGCCATAAAGACGAGAGGAGAACTTATCGGATAAATGGATACTTTCTGTTTTTTTAGATGGATGGATGGCTAAAGGAAGGGACAGATGGGCTAATTTGATGCCTTTTCTTTGATCACTTGAATGAATAAATTCTCTGGAAATGAAATGAAAAAATGCACTGTCCCTAAGACGTCGAGGTTTATAAAGAACTCAGGCCGAAAATGTAAAAGTACCAACATTAATATTAGCAACAAATGAGTTGTCTGACCACAGAATGATGAGTAGTATCCTTTGCAAAGGATTACTAATGTGCAGTTGGAAGGTATCCTGTGTCGATACTGTCCTATAAATAAAAGTCTCTGTTAACAAGTTGAGCATCATGGAGCCAAAGAGACAAAGGATGGCCCAGCACATCTATAGACCTCAAGAGAAATACTGCATATCAACCAGAATTAATATTTCATTATACAGTTTATAAGAATTTGCAGGTTTGTTTGTACATAGTTTTAGTTTGTAATGTAACACTAGATTTACACGTTATGTAATATATTATTTTATTGACAATTTGTGCCGTCTTCCATGACTTAAAGGATAATTTGAAGACATATATAAGTAATGCACCCAGCATTGCTCATATGTGTACATGCGCTCTGCCTCTGGTCCCCATGACTACATATATCTCACTGTAAATTGCAGAAATACTGTAAATGTTGCCTGCGGCATCCTGGTGCAGTCTGTTAACCACAGAGCCTTCAGGCTGTCAGACAGAATGGCTAATCTCAGGACTCCCGGAGGCTGTTCACTTTACTGTTATACTACTGGGACATGACATAATCTACATGGATGGATAGGTGGATCTGCTGACCCACAGTAGATTTGAACTGTGAACGGCAAAAAAGCTTCAGGGAAGATGTTTGCTTTTCTCCGTGGATTATTATATTCTCTTTTGGATTATCTATCTGATTTGAAAATCATCTCAGAATGTTTGAAAAGAAATAAAGTAAAACAAATCAGGATAAAATGTTTTTCCTTGTCGCTGTTTGAGCCTGTGTAACCTGAAAAGCCAAAGTATTAAAGTTGATTTTAAGCGACATGATTGCAATATTACATCATTGTCTGGTTTAATGATATCACTCTGAAGATTATGTTTTTTATGCCTCAGCGTCGACGACAGCTGTGGCCTGAGGCAATATGTTTTCAGGTTGTCTGTCTGTCCATTCATACTTCCATCTGTCCTGTTGTTGCCTTGAGATAATGTCTTCAAATTGGGCACATTCGCCCACTGGGAGTGAAGAATGAACTATTTGGTCATCAAAGTCAAAGTTATTTTGCCATAACTGAATAATTGATTCTCTGAATGTAGCAAAAAGTCCACGTTTGATTTGCAAAAGGTCAAAGGTCAACTTGACATCAAAATGTTTCGTATAAGTGCTTCTACAAAGGCACACAACCTGGAGGTCGTAATTCAAGTTAATGGTATGTGACCATTCATTCTACCCCTGCATGGCTCTCTTTCAGCCTCAGTTACACTTTGTCACTTCCCTCTATCAGGTGTGTGTGTGAGCGCGCGTGCGCACGTGCATTGTGTGTGTTTGTGTGGGCAGCAGCAGGTGTTGAGTGAGTGACGAAAAAAAGCGCTGTGACTCATGTCCCATGGTGCAGGAACCTGTCACTGCCACCATTGTCACTGTCGGTTAGGTTCTGTTCACACCTTGTCCCACTCTCACACGTCCACAGTACTCCTGTGTGTGTGTGTGTGTGTCTGGGTGTATGTGTGCTGTAGGAACACAGCCATTATCCCAGGGCTATCACTTTTCCAGTCGTGTCCATAATTATAAAATTGTGTACATTCGAACATCTGTTGAAATTTCAAATCATTAATTCACATAAAATCAAAACTCTTAGTTAAATAAGAAAAAATATTTTTTTGAAAAACAATTTAAGTTAGCCGTCTATTCTCTTTTGTTCTGCACATGAGAATAACTGGCACAGTGTGTTTTGTGATGTGTGTGAGATTGCAGTAAAACACACACCTTCTTATAAAGTAATGCCAAAGCTTTAAATAATTCATTGTGTTACTCAGCCTTGGCCAACTCAAACAATCCTTCCACCAGCAGCTGGGTCCACAGCACATTAGAGAAATAAATTACACTTGTTTATCATCATCCCCTTAAAAAAGATAAATCTCTAAATCTGTAAAACGTTAGAGATAACTGAAATTTGTTTAATTCTGGGACGACGGAGGCGACGTTTGTTGTGACTGAATGAGGCTCCAGGATGTTTCAGACACTGATATGTTATCTCTCTCACAGGGGAATGCATTGTGTATGTGTCTGAGTGTGTGTGTTTGTTTGTTGATGTGTGTGCATGTATAGGTGTACTGTGTGCCTTCTTACTGTATGTGTGTGGTGTTCAGTTTAGTGACAAATCGTATTTGGCCGGTATAAGGTGTATTTTAGATTTTACACAGTTTTTCCTCCTGACTCCTGTAAGTTAAGAGCAGGCTTTACAGAAGAGCCCCTTTTATCTTCACTCAGTTATTTCCCCTGTTTGATTATTCAGGTTTTTTTTTACAGTATCCCCTATGTAAGCAGTGGATACAGGAGTAAATTCAGAATATACTAATGAATACAAATTCATTACTTACAGCAGCCTCAAGAGGATATCAACGTTTAAATGTTAACATTTATTATGAAGGCTATTTGTGTCGTCAGTTTTATTTCATGTTTCATGTTTAATTCAAAGTCCAAAGAGATTCCTTCCTAATCCCAAACATGGATAATTTTTTTAACTTTTTAAAACTTTTATTTAGTGAGAACTGTGAAAACTGGGTTGCACCTCATTAAGTTTATTCCTGAAAACTGAAATCAGTAGGGATTTAAAAGATGTTCTTATTCCGTGAATGTTGCATGGTTTTCTGATGGTTGGCTGGATACTGTCTTCCAGGTAAAAACAACCGAGAGAAGATATAAAACCTGCTGTCTTTAAATGTTATGTAGATGCAAATGATAGCATATAACAACAGATACATTTTAAGACATCTATTAAACAAAATTGGTTTCTCTGTGGGAGAAAAAGAGAGACGTATTTATAATGTTTAGTCGTGTAGATGATTACATATCTCTTATCTGCCCTGGTGTCATCACTACAGGTTCAGTGACGTTTGGTGGGAGGAGAAACCCTTTAATTCCCACAACTGAATTTTGCTTATGTACTGCACGGGGGGAAAAAAAACAGAGGTCACTGTGTAAAGTTCAGTTCTGGCCTCTGGCACTTTATTTAATAGTTCACGCTCTCATCTGCACTAGGTGAGACGGTCTTTTAATATTTCATGAAAGTTTAGCTGCGGCTACCAGAACTAAAGAATTTATTTTCCAGAAAGCCCCAAAGGTATCGTGTGCTTCTCCAACACTCGCCTAGAATAAAGATCCTACTTTATTCAATTAGTGCATTGACTTTTCAACTTAGTGGGGAGTCTGGCAGGTGAGGCCAAATCAGCCATGAAACCAAAAAGCTGTCCAAGGCTGATCTTATATTTCCCAGCAGGTTGTGGAGAACAGAGGGCTACACCGGGGGGGCATCGGTTGTGTTTTCTCATATCATCCCAATTTTTTCTTTGTCTTCATATTTGGACTAGTAGTAGAAGTGAGTATTTAATGCACTCTGGGTTTCACCTGGGTTTCAGCATGTGGAAGTGTGTGTGTGTGGTGATGGACCAAAGCAGCAGGCCAGTTGCAAAGAGAGACTTGCAAAGGTTCACAAATACACACTGACAACAGTGATGACATGGCTGGAACGAATGGGCTGACTAATTCATTTTTACCGTGAAAGGATTAGTTTTCATTAGGAGTGTGTGTGTGTTTTTGTGGTTCTACTTACTGTGGTAATAATTACCACAGAGGTGGTTTGATTGCTCGCTCTCTGATACAGTCAACCCTGTGTAGTCGAGATTAACATGAAGGCTGAGGGTGTGGTCCGACCCAGGACTACAGAGTTATAATGTAGCAATGACTTAAAGTGTTGGGATGTCCACAATCTGTGTTGTGGCTTTCCATGCATCCGCAAATGAGCAGTCACTTGTTTTTGATAAAAGCAAAAATAGAACAAAATTAGTTCATATTTTGTTTTTTTCATTATGAGTCTTCATCTCTATGCAATAGGTCAAATTAATTTCATGCTAATTTTAGCATGTCCTGATGTTAAAATCACTTAAAAAGGTTAAAAAAAAACGATTTAGAGAGAAATAGAGCTCATGTTCACATTATTATCATTGATGTTGTATTTGAAAGTGCACACACTCACACGGACATTTTTCCCTTTTGTTATTTGCCCAGTGCGGATGAGCGGTTCGACGCCACCTTCCACACCAACGTATTGGTCAATGCCTCAGGTTACTGCCAGTACATCCCTCCTGGCATCTTAAAGAGCACCTGCTACATCGACGTGCGTTGGTTCCCTTTCGACGTTCAGAAGTGTGACTTGAAGTTTGGCTCCTGGACGCACAACGGTTGGCTGCTGGACCTCCAGATGCTGGACGTGGACACGTCCACATACATACCCAACGGAGAGTGGGACCTAGTGGGTAAGAGAGCTGGGGTTTGTATTTATCACTGCCGGTACTGTCACCAGAATAGATTGCTGTACTTGAGAATCCAGTGTGATTATATTATTCGGTGCATATATTTTAACTCAAATATATAATTTTTTCATCATCTCATGAGACTGAAAATAAACTTTGAAACCAGTTCCTTTAGGGGGTTATAACAATAATGAAAATTATGCTGTATTCAGCCTGAACAGTAAGATTTGTGAATCTACATCAGACGGGTGATAAATTATTATTTTCAATGATCTTATAATATTCAACACTGAGAAAAAAGTCAGGAAAACCTGCCAAGTGCCTACAAATACTTAACATTAAAGTCCATTTGACATTCCGTCTTATTACATGCAAATGATTTTCACTGTGGGAAATCATTTGCATGTTTGTATCTAGAGGAATTGAAATGATTTTTGGAAGAACTCCCAAGCTGGATGTTTCCAGCTGGGACAGGAACAGCAGATCCCAGTACTGGTGCCCCTTGGGTGATGGTTAGCTGGACGGGGGTTTCAGACGGCAGCAGATGGTCTGCGAGAGGAATGTCTGACACTTTTTTGCCAGCGTGCAGCCAGGACCTATATGTGAGTGCAGCAATCCACATTCCTCCAGTTAGAGTACAAGGGACGACTAGCAAAAATCACAAATGATGCCACTGTGTTGCTTTCATCATTTTATGGCTAACGGAACATGTACTAATAATTGCAGAAATCAGTTTGTCCATCTCTCTGTCTGTCTGTCTGTCTGTCTGTCTGTCTGTCCCTCCGTCCTTCGTTTTTTTTCTAACAAATCACCCGTCCGACCATGTCATGGACCCCGTGAAGTGCAGTTTTGACTGTGAAGTTTTTTGGATGAACAGTTGTCGAGACCTCAGCCCTGACCCTCCCATTAATTTTAACCTGCACCTGCTGCACCACAACATCATGCTTGACATCACAGGAAAGTTGTGATGATGATGAACAGCCACATTTTGAATGGGCAGCTTCTAGCCCTGAAATCCAGAAACTTCTGTCTGCCATTAGATTTTCTCAAAGCCCCAGTGTCTACTCTGAGGTTTTTTAGATAAATTCTTCTGTAGCAAATCGACAGACAGTGATTCATTGATTTTTAAACTTTGACAATGTCACTGAGTTTCTTTTTCTTTTTATTAACCATTAACAAAAAGTTAAATTGAAAGCAAATTAGATTGACTCCAATTGAGCCTGTTCAGAGTGACGACATTTTTTTTATTGTTGTTATACTGCTATTTAAATCTTAAATCCAATTACATTGTCAGTTGAACCAAAAACATATATGCATGTGTTATTTTCTCCCTCAGGTGTGCCAGCAAAACGTAATGAGCTTTACTACGACTGCTGCAAGGAGCCCTACCCTGATGTAACGTTTACAGTCACCATGCGCCGCAGGACTTTATATTATGGACTCAATCTGCTTATTCCCTGTGTGCTGATCTCGGGCTTGGCCCTGCTGGTTTTCCTGCTGCCTGCAGACTCTGGGGAGAAGATTTCTCTGGGTGAGAGTGGGATGCTGAAACACAAACACAAATATTCTTTGTATCGAGCTGGACCAGTGACTGGCCAGTGAGATTTACACTGTAAAATCCGTTTTACAAACATTTTTTTGTATCTTGGTTTAAAAACAAAAGTAGTGAATAAATTATAAGCCTATTAATCCTTTTTTTGTGCTTATGTTTGAAAAACTATATACTACTAGTTATCAGACTTTTTAATCTTGAAATTATCAATATCAGCCTGAAAGATCCATTATTATTATTTGGCTCTTTGATGAAATTACTTTGCCTGCTTGACATTTAAGAAATGTGTTATTGATCCAACATTTATTATCAGTTTTTTAAATGCAGGGATTCCAAAGAGTAAAAAATAAATAAATTTGACTATTGAGGTTTTTAAGCAACAGGAACCAAAACACCAGTTTATTTTGAAAGATGTGCATGTGCATACAAATACAGTCACAAATACTTACAACACCTTTAAGTGCACGCATATTTATCTACACCAAGGTCCTGGTAAATACATGTTAAATTACATTGAAATAATTGATTTTCAAAATAAGAGGCTCACCACTAATCTATTTTGGATTCACCTCAGTGCCTGAGACTCTCAATGAAAAACCATCTGTGGATGAGCAGCCACCAGTTACAATATCAGACCGTTTGAGGACTTTCTGGAAACTACATTAGATAGATCAGATGAGCCAGGAGCTGAGAAATGGCTGCAGTCTTGAGAACATTACTGATTACATACATAAGTAATTATAGGAATAAATTCACATACCAGTGACCCTTATCACATCATTATGTCAATACTCATGATCTCTTTCTCTCGCTCTCTCTCTCTCCCCCTGTGTGGGTCTTTCTATCTCGCCCTAAAGGTATCACGGTGCTGCTCTCGCTGACTGTTTTCATGCTTCTCGTCGCAGAGATCATGCCGGCTACGTCCGACTCCGTTCCTCTGATCGGTGGGTTGTATTTATGTCTATTTCTCTATGTATTAACACTAGGAAGTCCTTCTTAAATCATTGCATCTTAAAAAATAACTTAACTGCAAGGGAGGAAAGGATATCCCTTAGGAAACAGTCAAACTAAAGTGAATGTAATACTGGTTTAGTCAATTAATACATAAACATGAATAACAGTAAAAAATGTGAGGGTCCTTCTGAGACTTTCTTGCACTTCAGTAAACACCAGTAATATAAAACATGCATTAATTATTGAGTGTTTTCAATGTGGGCAATTTCCTTATCTCTATAAATACTGTATACTGTACTGTATGTTCTCTGGGTCAGTCTGGGCTTTGACTTTGGCTTGAGTAGCCCGAGGGCTTCTATACATCATTCTCACTTCTCCCCGGATTCTGGATGGAGTAAATTGGGTGGCCGGAACTAAAGCTGTCAGTACTGTTAATAGGCCTCATAATGTCTGGTTCTCCGGTGGGAACGGAGGATAGAACGAAGAAATAATGGATGAAGAGACCAAGATGGGGGAAGGCATTTAACCTTTGGGGTTTAAGGGGATAGTGCACAGAAAAATGAAAACAACTCATCTACTCACCAGTATGCTACTATGTTGGAGGTGGTGGGTGAAGTGCTTGAGTTCACAAAACACTTTTGGAGTTTCAGGGGTAAACAGCGTTGCAGCCAAATCTAATACAATTCAAGTCAATGGCAAGTCCTTCTTCAAAAGTAAAAAAACAAAACAGAAAATGCCTCCATGCTGCTCCTGTGGTGTCATCCAAGTGTCCAACATTCAAATTCGACCCGGACTAGCACTATTTACACCATGTTTTTAGCGCGGTAGCATTGCTTCTTCCGGTAGAGGGACATTTAGGCTTGGACAAACATCGGTGTGAAGACATAAACAGAACAATGTGCACTTCTGCCTTTTTTGGTCCATGTCCCATTCGCTAACACGGAGAAGGTTGGGTAGCCAGCCACTAGAGCCACTATGATGAAAATGATTTGGCTTAACTTTTGGAATGCGGCCGTGTCAACCATCATTAAATACAGTCTATGCTTTTGTCTTGTACGTGTGTCCTTTGTAACATGTCATGTCAGTGAACAGTTCAAAGAGGGCAAAGTGAGAAATGGTGTAAATATAACCAGAATATCAATAGCGTATCGTGAGTGTATTGAACATAGTTTGGTCATGCTGAACATGGTTAAAGCTAACTGCCCTCTGATAAGTGTGTCATCAATAGTGATTAAAGTGATTAATCCATTTGTTTTTATTTCCCATGACCTAGAGACGAGGCCAACTGGGACACTTTTAGGAGCCTTGTTAAAATGACTCATGTCCCTTTTAAAAGACATTCACATTCAGCCACTGTGAGTTATTGTAGCTGCTTGAACTCATCTGTAAATGAATGCTCACCACCGCTGCCAGAATCAGGCCACATGTCTTTTAATCATCAGCCCCTAATCACCACATAAGTGTGCTCATTTTCATTTAGTTAATTTATTTAGACCCATCTCCGAGACCATTTGGCTCAGTCCATTTTAATTCATCTATAATGTAGTCAGTGAATGACTGTGGGTTTGAATGAATGAACAACAATGCTTCCGTTACTGTATTCATAAAGTCATTAGTGACTGATCACAAAGCAGTCAGGACACAGGACCCGTGTCCTTCCAACTCTCATAAACACATCCTTTAACACCATTTCTGGCTCTCTCCTCTGTGTTTTATTATTCTGTTCCCCAACTCTTCTCTTTACGATCCCTCCTTCTATTCATTCATCTTTATTTCCCAGATCTGACAAACAAGGTCACATCCCTGACCTCATGAGTTGACTGAAAGTTTCACTTTCAGTGACTGTCATCAACTTTAGCTGTTTGCTTTACCTTCAAGGTTTCTGCAATAGAAAGGAGGGCAGGAACTCAGATATTGTGTGTGTATATGTGTGTTTGTGTGTGTGTGCATTCGTTTCAGTGCACAGCATTTATTTAATGTTCCCCTGCTGTTCCCTGATGCGGGTGAAAAGATCCCTCCAGAACCAGCACTAATCTCCCTCTCTCCCTCCTCCTCTGATTCTCTTTCTCTCTGTTCGGCTGGACTTTTTTTTTGTTTGTTTACCCCTATTCTCTGTTTTGAAGCATTTTTCCAAAGATTTTATTTCCCCTGTCTGAGTTCAAGTGGGCATATTTGCCCCCTAGCAATGTAACTTATTGCTCAGATTTATCAGACTTGTTTTCTTTTCATGTTTGGGCATGAAATCAACCTATTTTTTGGACTGTTTTGGAACCAAGGTTAATGTTGTACCTGTTAGTTCATGTTTGCTATCGGCTATGTAGTAGAGCTATTGGGTTAGTTCAAGGGCGAATGATAAGGGAAAGACCTTGACTTTAAAAAGCTTGACTTGATTTGTAACTGAGACTAAAAATAAAAACATGTTGATTTGTTTTTGTGCAGCTCAGTACTTTGCCAGCACCATGATGATTGTGGGAATGTCAGTGGTGGTGACTGTTATCGTCCTGCAGTTTCACCATCATGACCCTCATGGAGGAAAGATGCCCAAATGGGTGAGCGACTGAAACGAATTTAATCACATAATAATCACTACTGTGAGAGAACCTTGTAGGTCTTTATGAATAACATACGAAGGTCATTGTTCACATGTTCTGATACTCTCTCCTTTCAGGTTCGGGTGGTTCTGTTAAACTGGTGCGCCTGGTTTCTTCGTATGAAACAACCTGGAGATGAGCGCAAGCGACCCAATTACAAGTACCGGCACTCCTCCCAGCACCACTCCAGCACCAGCTCCATAGAGATGAGCGCAGTACCGAGCCTCAGCGTTCCCCTCTCACAGACATCCTGCCCCCCGTGCCCCACCGGCACCTCCAACGGTTCAATGAACCTCTACTTTGGAAATTACCACCACATAGAGGGCCCACACTGCCCACCCTCCAGCGACTCCGGGGTAGCGTTGGGTGGGCGTGCCTACGGCACTCCCAGTGACGAGGCTGAGCCACCTGGAGGAGTTGGCAGCAGCGTTGGAGGCCTCGGGATGGGGGTTGGTATTCCCCCACCAGAGATCCAACATATCCTGGAGGAGGTGTCCTACATAGCCCAGCGGTTCCGTGAACAGGACCGGGTAGCGGCCGTCTGCAGCGAGTGGAAGTTTGCAGCAGCGGTGGTGGACAGGCTGTGCCTGGTGGCCTTCTCTCTGTTCTCTATCATTTGCACCTTCACCATTCTCATGTCAGCGCCCAACTTCATAGAGGCTGTTTCCAAGGACTTTACATAGCTGGCTGCAGCAGCAGGAGCGAGGTAATGAAGAAGGTGCAAAAGTAGAAGAATAGGTGAAGAGAGGAAGCGGAGGGGTAAAGGAACAAGAGCAGTACTGTATGTGATCCTCAACCTATCTGGACACACCATTGTCATAAGAGCAGGGACATGCTGTGTTTTATGAGACAAATTATAGTATCTCCAGAAACTTCATGCAATTAGAGCCTGGCCGATCTGCCAAGTAACTGAATCATGTAGTCAATTTATCAAATCAGAAAACATAACAATTGATTAGAAAGAGACATCGTTTTGTTTGAAAATCCAAATCAAGAAGTGTCCCACTCTGTTTTAATGTCAGACACAATTTGTTCATATGAAGTTCATATGTTTTGTCATGCAGGCTAAGCAGTAAAGACACCTGGGTAGACTGGAGGCAAAGGGTTGAGAATCACTGGGGCAGTAGAGAAGTGCACAGCATAGATTTCTTTTTTATAGTAATTAAGATATCATTTGAGGCGAGATGAGAAAAGTCGTCTTTACCCTGAAAACACTGTAAATATCATTGTCTTATCTCCAGCAGTCATTTAAAAAACATTTTGTTACTGCAGCGTCACGGTCGACCTCACTGCCTCTTCCTCAGTCATCTAAACTGTTATTTTCTCATATATGTACAAAATCCATGTGTACAGATGTATAAATATCACTTCACTGTGAGCTCGTACACTGATTGTTCACTTTCCGAACTCTTGATAAAGACGACACAGACTTTTTTTCAGAGGACGCACCATCCCTGTTATGATGTTAGATTAGTTACTAAAATGAGATGTCTCACTGTGAATTTCATCATTTTGGGTTTTACTTCGATCAACACAGCATCGGACCAAACTCTGTTGCTTTGACACTTAGGTAGGATGCTATTTCACTTGCCTGTTGAATTCAGTCTCAATCAACAGTTTGGGTCAGTCTGATAAGGAAATTATATTGTTAAATTATATTAAAAGGAAAAACCATCGCATTGGCTCACATTTACTGGTGTTGACCAGTAACTCAAGACACAAAGTCATTTTAAAGCGCATTCGAAATGTTGTATGATAAACTGTACAATACATCTTTGGTTGTGCACAATACAAACACATCCAGGGACACTGGAAGTCAGTCAGAGTTGGGGATGCAGAGAGAATTCTTATATAATGAGGTCATGGTAAATGCAGTGCAGCAGTGCATTATGTGTGATTAGATTGGTGCATCGGATAGGCTACACAAAGTGAAATCAAATATTACAAAAAGTAATAATGGGTTAACGTTTGCTACTCTCAGAATGTTACCCAACAAAGTGAAATGAAATTAGCCTTTTTTCCATTGATTTGTTTAGTGAACTTTGCCTTGCCGTTACAGCCTCTCACCAATCGGGGGTGGTGGAGCCCCCCCTACACTCTGACTTCCAGCTTCCTTGTACACATCATGAGTTTATGTGCAGGAAACGGGTGAAGTAGTTTGAAAAGTATTGTCTAACTGCTGTAAAAATACTCATTTGCGTACTTTTAAAGGTGAACAGGAATTTGGACGTGTTGAGCAATGTGACTTTTGAACCTCTGACACCACAGACGGGCAGGAGGCTTGACAGTAGGACTTATACGCCGCCATGTCACCGGAGATATATACTGTAGATGTATAAAAGGCCTAGTGTCAGCGACTTGCCTGTGTTTTGTAGAGGGAGCAATTTCACTGATCCATGCAACAAGTTCTTAATGTGTGAAGATCCATCTCCGCCTCATAGACACCTTTTTGTTGTAGCTACAGAGTATTGATCTCTTTTTCTCTTTCTATGTCCAAGTGTCAACTTTTGGCTCCATGTCAATAAAAGTCTATTTATTCTCTGTATAAGCGGCTCTGGGAAATGCTTGTGTGTAGCACCCTTCTTCAAAATAAAAGCCCCCAGATGGTTACTCGACAGAAACTTATAGCATGACATAAAAATAAAAACAGCCACAAATAATGAAATGTGCAGTTTGGCTCAATTCCCATCCACACTGAGTTTTTACTTACTACTGGAAGTATAGGAATCGACGACAAGCACCGAGCATCTGATACACACACAGACACACACTGAATCCTCTGCTCCTCTCTCGCTCTCTCTCTTTCGCTCTCTCAACCTCTCTCTCACCTGGTACCAAGCATCCAGTACACATTCAAATTTTCTCAGAAAGAATTTTCTTGTTATAATTAATTGGAATAATCTAGTGCTTTGTTGCTCATTATCTGATCATCTGGAAGATTCGCCACAGAAAAGACATATCATAATACAGTATCAACAAGATTTTATTTTTATTTGGAACTGCACCAAATTGCACACACTCATAATCATCAGTCCCCTAAACATGCCTGATTGAAAGCCATGAATGATTCTCTGAGAAATCAACGAAAATATGAAAAAAAACTCCTCATCTTCCAATGTTACAGAAAGTGTTATGAAATGCATGAAAATTTAATGAGTTATTCCCTGACCCATATCCCATTCTCCCACCAAGTTTCGTGGAAATCCGTCAAGCATAATTTATTTTTTTATTTTACAAACAAACAGAAAGCATTACCCTCTAGTCAGGGGTCATAACACACCTTATAGATTAACTGTAGTGTATAGAAATTGGACTATTGACACATTATCCCAAGCTAAATCTAAATCACAGCTAAGTGAAACTCACTGGGATAGTTTCAATAGTTTCAAGCCTGTTAAACTCCATCTAAAAGTTACAGGTTCAATCAGAGTGCATGCTGCTTCACAAGAGCTGGCAACGTGGAAGAAAACACATCAGCCAGATGCCTTCAATGTAAAAGTATGGTCTGTTAATGAGGATAACACAGAGGAAACTGGAATGAACTGTGTAAATGGTTGTGACTCAGTTGTAAAAACAGCAAACGAGCGGGAAACATTTAAGGACGAGCACATCAATAAAAACAATGTTTAGGAATTAGGCAGATTAGTAAGACATTATGGCATCTGGTGTTTTTGTCCCCAACTTTTATAACTTTGAAATATTCTCTGTTCTACACTTTAATGGGCCGGGATGTGCCATTACAGAGAAAAAAGGAAAGTAATAAGTTCAGTCTCAACTGTAAGTCCTAAATCCAGTCAGGGAGTTCAAACTGTCAAAGAATATCACCAGGACAAGGAAAATACATTGTTTTGAAATGTACAAAATAAGAAATCTATGAGAGATTGATTGGAAAAGGGTCTTTGTTCTATGATGAAGAAGGAAAATAAAATAATTTATGGGAGAGGATATCCAATGAAAATTTTAGCTGAAATAGGCCAAAAAAGCAGGCGAGACAAAAATAAATAAGTGGGGCATGTTTTCCTTCTGTGGTCTAGGAAATGTGCTCTGATTTCTTTTTTGTGCGACCAACAAAAGCTTCATCTCAACTTCCAATTGTTTGATGTTATCTGGAAGAACTCCAATCGATAAGACAGTGCCCATGTTTCAGGCTTAATGGTTGGTGTATTTATTTTCTGTTAGAGATAAAGTTAGATGTTCGTGTGTCTGCACATTCACAAACTATCACAAACCCCTGAATGATTAAAGGGAGACTGAAATCCTACGTTTTTTCAAATGGAATCAACTGTCCTCCGAGTAAAATCTTTTCCTGAATCTTGGTCTTCTTTGGCATCGCCCTCAGTCCCAAAGTCTCATATTTTATGAAGTTAAAACTTCTCACTATCTGCTCTTTGTATGAAGGGGACTGATATGAGTAAGCGGCATATATTATAAACACAGTATATTATTATATTTCTTCTCTTGAATTAGCCTCTTTTGAGTATTCAAAAGCAGAGATAGGACTAAAGGGGTAACATTCAGTCAGTGGGCCACACAGATTATTACATAACTGAGGATAAACTCAGAATCCTTGGATACATAGGGTGTGTGTACGTGCGTGCGTGTGTGTCTCTGTGTGGGGGTGGGTGGATGGTTGGGCGTGTGTGAAAACTAGTCTATGTTTAAGATGTAAAGAACATGTGCTCCATTGATTCTGTTTGACACTCGTAAAACTGCAAAGATTGATATTATCAATTGAGAAAAAAGTTTTAGACCAATAGCAACCATACACCACATCAAACACTTTTCTCTTCATGTTTAATTAGAAGTCTGTCAATTCTTATGTGGTCTGAGACAAATTCCCTCAGGGCTGAGGGAGCACAACAATAACAATACAAGCTTCGAATTCAAATATGCAACAAAATGAAAAAACACATCAATCACCATGTTAAGCTATTTTTTCTGTTCTGTCCTATCCTGTAGGCTTTCATATTTTAATGTTTATACAATATGGAGGCTTTTTGGACTTAAACACGACATAAATGCACCACTACCATGGAGTCTGTGGCAGCATCAGTCTGGTTTTAGAAGATATATGAATGTAAATGTTGATATTATGAGGAATCCTAGAGAGAAAAATAGACTTTATTTTTGCAACTGTAAACGGAGGCAAATTGTTATATTTTCTTCGTGAACAGTTTTCCTAAGGTCTCCACAAATTCCACTGCCCTTCCTAACACTCGTCCTTACGTCTAACATGTCTTTATTTTTATGTCTCACATTATGAAAATTAGTTAACAGTCTCTGGGTAAAGAAATTGTTGGAACAGATGCATGCATCCCCAATCTCATCAAGGCCGCCTGGTATGCACAGCAAACCCCCCGGTGAGAAAAAGAAAACATCTCAGCTGCCAGACTCTGCTGCTAATCTTCAAGTGCCTGAAATATTCAGCCAGACCTTCACAGTCAAGAGGCTCCTGAGATCACAACATGTAAACAAGTGTCGTTGCGTTAAGTTATTTTTGTTGCTGTTTTTGTCAGGCTGTCGATACAGAGCCCCAGTGGTGGCAGGTGCAAGCGGAAGACTGGGTAGTTGGGTGCCTCACACACAAACACACACACACACATACACGCACACACACACACAAACATGCTTGTATACATCAACAAAAACACAATCACACACACTGTGCTCAGTGGGGGCCTTAGCGACACCAGATTGCACGTTCATGGTGTCAAACGGTCAGGCTGCTGGGCTCAGCGTGCAGCTGATGTACACTTCACGGGGAATCAAGAAGTTAAGGATCAAAACACAGATGCTTTTCTTCCTTTTTTGTCTTGGAACACTGATTAAAATCCAATCACTAATAGTAAAAAACAACAACAGTAAATAATATACAGCTGCATTATTGTCACATTTAAAACCATAAACAAGTCGATGGTGCCTGTGGGGCAAAGCAGAAAGGCCATAAAAAATAACAAAAATCCATAAGAAAATAGGTTTGGGCTGAAGCTCCGTCTTATTATCATCCAATATGAAAGTGACCTCTTCCTGCTGAACTCCTGGGCTGGCTTTATTAGTTCAAAGAAAGCTGTCGCTGTGTGTTTGTGCGTTTGTACGGCAGGTGCATTCTGGGTAGGTGGGACTCCACAGCAGATTTCTTTCTTACTCTTTGCTTTTCTCTTTCCAGTCCCCATGGACACAACACTCCCACAATCCCCTGGGGCCTGACGACCTTGCTGGATGCTTCAGCCACCCCAGATGACGCTCTTTCCCCTTCTTTGCCCTGCATGTTGCCCGGCCACCTGCTCCTCGGGTGTAAACAATCTCTCACCTTCACACACTGGTCTGTTCTCTGTCTCCGTTCTCTTTATTGTTTTCTATTTTTACATTTCTTCGCTGTGCCTTCCTGTTTCAGTAATCTCTTAAGGCATTATTTAATTAATTCTGCCATGACACTTTCATTACTGTAATAAGCCCTGATTCATTTCAGTGGGTGGGAAAAAGAGGGGACAGCCTGAATGCAAATGTGATGCTTCACCAAATGAGGGAGCGATGGCGGAGTTGGCTGGGCAGGGGAGTCCTGTCATCCATCAGTCTCCTGTCACTGTCCTGAGGGGTTTCCTCCTCTCTCTCACTGAGCCAAAACGCCTGTTTCATATGTGAGATGTGAAAATCCCATCTGAACCCATGGCTGCAATTAAACCAGTCAAATGATATTCATATTCGTGACACACAAAAAAAAAATGAGCACAGCAATTGCGCACGCTCACAAGAGTCTGCCGAGCTGATGATCTTGCCACATTTCAAGGACAAACTCAGAAAGAGCAGAATTCTGAAATAGTTATTACAACCCGAGATTCAAGCTATAATCTGAAGCCTAAACACGGTGAAAACAGAGACTTAAAAAAAATACAAAGGAGATAGAAGGCTTTGATGTTTAAGATGGGAATGAAGCCGAAAACCAAACACATCACAGAGATAAAACAATCTCCCATCCAACACTAACATTATTAGTTCCAGTGTGCTGCAGCGCTCAGAAGACAGGCTGCAGGTCACAGTTGGATGACCACATTGACAGCACCTGATCTCCACTCTTATTGAATATCTTGAAAAAGGCAGGGGGTCTACACAGCATAATGTAGGCTACCTGTCAATGCCCAGGCAGCCATACATTCAAAACACACAATACAAATAGCAATGGTACGCAAACAAATAAAAACAGCAACTGCATGAATCTCTCTATCTCTCTCTTTTAGCAGCAAATACGAGATGATGCATGACCTGTAATCCGCAAGGGATGAAGTAATCTGAGCGAATGTGCATTTGGATTATCCGTCTGGAACGGCCTAATCTGAAACACTTCTCAAACTGGTTGAGTGAGAGGTCATGAAAGAGCCTCAGCCATGTGGAGAAGCAACACATTAGTGGTTGCTTCAGAGTTGTCGGGATGATTTGGAGCAGTAAATCTGTTTCTGTAGACATGATGTAGAAAGCTACACGTTATCTGCAGTATTTTTACTTTTACTTCGGTTCCAGCCCTGAGTTCCTCATGACAGTGATATCAAGTATGTTTTCTCTTCCTTCAACCGCGAGTCAGCGTCGTGACTTTTATCATCACGATGAGTTACGTGACAGCTGCTCTGACAGGTCTACCAGCTCCCTGATCAGATTCAGGATGTGCAGACTGACGTTTCTGTTGAACCTATTTTGCATCACGCTTGAACTGCTACATATATTAATCCCTGAAACTTCAAAAAAAATCCAAACAACAACCAAAAGATTACCTGAATATATTACCCATACCTGTCCATCAGTATGTTACCTCATTGTGACAGGGATGGGAAACTGTTAAATTAAATTTCTTCCTAAAGGCCATAACCCCTACACTTAAATCCCAGGCATAATAAATAATTTTGCATATTTTTATGTTTTTATTATTTTAAAGGCACTTGATTGCACGTTATAATTATCACACTTGTCTTTAAAACTGCTTTTTTTTATTGTCTTTTAACTGCATGTTTTTGCTGGAGGGTCCTGAGAGACAATGATTTTATCTCTTGTATGTTTTACAGATGTGGCTGGAATGACATGAATAAACTGGAAATGATAATAGGGATCAATGTCAGGAACATTTGAGGGGAGGAATATTATGAAGAGATTCAGTTCATGATGCATAATGTAATAATGACTCTTGTCACTCATTTAGAATATTTAAAAATCTGACATTTGAGGATGACGATGCAGCCAACAATTTTACTGCAAATTGACCTCTATGTGTTTGCCACATGGAGTGTTTTTTTTTTGCTATAGCTCTCCGTGTCACAGCTGTGTGACTGACTGCCAGAGATGGGCAGTATTTCTATTACTTGTATTTGAAATACGTATTTCATTACTGTTGAGTATTTAGTGTTGGGCAATGTTTTGTGCAAAACCACAGGCCTCCTTTTCGGCCTGTATGTGTGGAAAAACTTGTAACCACATGCCGCATGTGCTGGAGCAAAGTCAATCTCCCAAGATGCCACAGGTTCCATTGTTCTGAGACATTCAAGGAACTCAGTCACCCAGGTGGCCACAGGTTCCTTCTGTTCTGGACATCTTCACACAAAGGTGTAAAGAGCCACCGGGGTCAACTCCAATTGGCCACTCTGGTCCCATGACCTGGGGGCAACCGGGTCTATAAAAGACCAAGGCCTCCCCCAATTCTTTCTTTTTCCATCTACCACCACTGAGGACAGCAGGCGACCAGCCGTCTCTCCTGCACCGCCTAGGAGAGGGCTGGGCAGCAGCAGCACATCTCCTCTTCCCATCCAACAACCGGAGGTAGGTCAGAGGTGCAGTCTTCCAGCTCACCTTCTCAAGGAAACCTCCTCGCAACTCAAGCCTCTACTAAACTCCTAGCAGCGACTCTGTGTCCTGCAGGTAAGAAATTCAACAAGCAAGAGCATCACAGCTCAACAGAACCGCGGAAGCAGAAACCTTACGACCAACCAGAGACTTCTCAGCTAGAAGACTTGACAGAACTGAGAACTGAACTGCAACTTTCTTTCTCCCTTTCTGAGGACTGGTAACATACTGGGCTTAATTATTATACTAGAATAAGCAAGACTGTTTATTTGATTCTGTGTGGTGTTTATAAGTTTGATTGATGTGTTGTGTTATTGTGGTTACAAGTTAAATCAAAGTTATTGTAAGCTAGGCTCTACCCAGGCTCTGCCATTATCTGATTAGCATTTTCACAGACACTGCATATCTCCTCACCTCATTAGCTCAGACCCCACTGCATGTCGTAAACAACACTGACATTCTGTGACTGTTCTTCCTGGTTGTGGGGTTCACCAGAATGTACTTTGTGTACATTATATAGCCCAAACCTGAATGCTCTGCTATACCAAATTGTGAGAAAGCGGAAAATCCAGAAAAAGTATTTCCTATATTTTAAAATACAAAATACATGTATTGTATTTTGTTACATTTTCTGGAACCAGTATTTTGTATTTCATTTTAATACGTTAATTTGAGGGGTAATTTGTATTTTGTATCAAAATACATTTTGATGTACTTTTGCCCATCTCTGCTGACTGCATGTTCTATCTCAGATGTCGAGTCTGTGGGGATTCGATTCCCAGATTGGGAACAAGTAGCTGCTCTGTTACATGGGAGACTCAATCAAACGCAATTAATGACCCCAGCTGCAAATCCTCACAAAGCAGCCACATTCAACACACACACACACACACACACACACACACACACACACACACACAAGATGGTGCATATATGTAGTTTCGCACTCATACATGTCAACACAAACTTTTTACGGGAAATTACACATTCCTAACAGGAGGGGATACTGCTCTCATCCTTGCATCTGTCCATTTGCTCATGTCCCATGTGCGGCTGCCTTGTTGTTCTAGACCTTCTGTAAATCTGCATTCACTTCAGTGAGTCACAGCGAGAGAACATCCCTCCTGTCTAAGTAAAGCATAGTTAAAAGAGTAAAAACATCTGTTAATAGGGTTAGGGTTCTCATTTAATCAGTATATATGTCATTATATTTTATGATTCTTTTATGCTCTGTTTCTCACTTCGTGTGACGGTTTTAATTTTAAGTATATAATACAACTACTCTTTAGAAGTAGCCAAGAAAACATGAATATTGGAACATTTTTTGATGGTTCTATGATTATAAATGTTTAAAAATGTATAATAATTGTAACTGCACTGGTAATACAAGAAAAGGAGACCATAACATGTACGCTGCCAAATGCTGATGGCTAATTTTCATGAGTCTACTCCAGCAAAAACCTGAGGCCAGAGACAAAATGTTTTGAGATTGTCTGTCCATATGAAAATCTGTACATAAGTCCAGCCGTCACATGTGAGCACAATATTTATATATAACACGTAGAGGGTATTTTAGTAAAAACATTTACTTGTTCTCAAAGTAAATGTTTTGCCTCGAGAGGGCTTTACATTACAGGGATAGTTCACCCAAAAATGTATATCCAGTCGTTATCTCCTCACCACTATGGCGATGGAGGGGTGGGTGACGTGTTTGAGTCAACAAAACACTTAAGGGGTTTCTGGGGTAAACTGCATTTCAGCCAAATCTAACACAATTGAAGTAACTGGTGACCACTTCTTCAAACGTAAAAAACAAAACATTGGTATAGCAGCAAATGTTTTTAGTGAAGTGATCAGTTCTCCTTGTTTACCATTCAAATGCCTCATGAACCAAAAGACCTGGATTTCCGACTGTGAAGGTTCATGCTTCATATTTTGATTTCTGACGCCTTATATCAACTTATCCTACAACAGAAGACGAGGTCCCCGTCTTGTGCCTTCACATCCCTGTTGAACATCTGTCTTTGGGTTTTTATTGTCTTTGGATGTGAAGTTACAGTTTAAGAGGAAGAGGGTGTAGACTGAAGACACAATTTACTTAAGAACAGTCAGGTTTTTAGGCCATTCATCCTCTTCTCAGTAACAGTGAGAGACTAGGGTCCACAGATTCATATGTCAAATTAGCTTTCATTTCATTTCATATTTATCGCTGAAGTTGATATCGATGTTTAAAAGCAGAAATTTGAATCTGATCTTCAGAGAGTCCTCCAGAGGAAACTCTCAGTAAAACGACCTTGACTAATGTGAGTGGAACAACGTGTCTTCAGCTCTTCAGAAGAATTTAATGTGATTATGTTTGTACCTGAATAAGGAGTAGATATCCCGTTTAGATGACCTTCAGGCACATTGGTTCCTCGGGCGGAAATCCGACATTGACTTGACATTCACAGTCTCTTATGAAATGACACTTTTTCACTTGGGCAAATGTCTCCCTGAATATGCGAAGCTTTCACTTTCTACCAGAATTAATTTAATCTATGATGTAGCACACGACAAATAAATGAATGTGAACAATCATGATTTTGATTATTAAGTATTTTTATTTTTTGTATCTTTTATGTATTTGAGTGGTTAAGTTTGTATACATTTTTAGGGTTACAAGCTAGGGCTTAGTTTTTATATTTTTGTGAATTTCTCAAGAAATAATGCAGAGATCTTTATCTTTTTTCGTACAGATACGGATAATGATCTGGATTTATAAAATATCAAACAATCTATTTGAAATGATGATTAAGTGAAGATTAAGTTAAGGCCCTTCAGTTCTGCTGGTGTAATTTAACAAATTTCAATATGTACATGTGTATGGTGCCATCTGGTGGTGTGTTACTGGGCCAGCACTGTGGTCCAGATGAAAGAAAATTTTGTATACTTGTGAGAGTTTAGTGTTGGAGTCAGAAAAAGCAGCGTAAAAATCTAGAAAATGTAATTAAGCAGAAAAAATGGTTTTGAGCTGGTGAATAATGTTTTGAACACATCATTCGGCAACACATGGTGACCAAGGTTCTTTCATTTGATTTCATAAACAAGAAGATAAAGAGTTGCCTTGGGACTGAATTTAAGCTATTTATCATGTAGATTAAAATATAATATATACGAAAAGATCTTATTTAATAGAGTTAAAAGACAACTGATGCTATTGTGAACTTTATAATTACACTGCAAACATACAACTGCAAAAATATTTCAATCCCCGCCCCCCTCCTCCACCACCACCACGGCAAGTGTCAAATAAAAAACTTACACCAAAAATTCTAAATGTCAAAGTAAATAAACAAACTCACAAAATCAAATTGTCGCTTTCACGTAATCAATTGAACACGTATATTATTTGTAGACAAGAGCGATATGCATGTAACAGAGTCCTGGAGTTATAGACAGGCCCATCTCTTTCTCTCCTTCACACTCACACTCACAAACACAAGCATTGGGCAGGACTATTGTTTGTGTCACTTTTCACTTGCGCTCCCCGCCTGCCTTCTCCTTGCTCTTGTCCTTGGGAACACGGCCCATGTTGTAAAACTCTGGGTTCGGCCTCATGTCGGTGAGGTGGGCGAGCCGGTTGGACATGGCAAAGAATGCAGCGATGGCAGCGATGTCCCAGGCATCCTCGCAGTCAAAGCCTACTTCCTCTAAAGACTGGAGGTGCTGCTCCGTGATGGTGTCGCTGCGACACACGGCCATTGCAAAGTCCAGCATGGCACGCTCCCTCGGTCCCAGATCTGCGTTCTCATAGTTAGTAATGACCTGGATGAGGGCAGGGAGAGGGCTGGTTAGTGGAATTATTTAGTTTGCCTTGTTTGTTTTACAGTAAGGAAGGAAACCAAAAAAACTGAAAATATCAGTAGTCATATCAAGGAGGGGAAATATATGGATGTGAAAATGGGAATAATTGAAACTGATACAAGGAACAAGAAAGATCTATTTCTCCTTTTCTTCGATTAAACACAGTGAAATTTTGCAACATGAAAACAGTGTCAGTGTGTATGTGATGAGTCACCATCTCGACCAAGGATGTTATCCCCCACCCCCCACAATGTCTGATTGTTCGTTGGTTTCTGTGTGCAGGAGGTTTACACAAACTACGGAACATACACCGCTTTCCACATTATTATGCAAATTACACTTTGCTCAGATTTTCCTAAATATTAATGCACAGCCAGTCAGTATAATTTTCAAGTCATCAACTGTTAGAGTATAATTCAAATTTTATTGACCAAACTTCCCAATAATAACAGTATTTTTTTTTTAAATAAAAAACTCAAAATGCAGTGTTCCAAATTATTATGCAGACTTTCTGAGTTTCAGAGTTTCAAGATATTTTATAGGTCGTAAAGAACTAAAAATTTTCATTTGTTGAATTTGCAGCATTAAGGTCATATTAACTGAAATCAAAAAAAGTTTTAATCAAAAACATCTTAACAGGTCAAGTTACATGTCAACATAGGACTGCTTCTTTGATATCACCTTCACAATTCTTGCATCCATTGAACTTGTGAGTTCTTTGATAGTTTCGGCTTTAATGTCTTTGATGCCATAATAGCCTCCCAGAGCACCTGCTTTGATGTGAACTGCCTTCCACCCACATAGATATTTTGCTTGATGATGCTCCAAAGGTTCTCAATAGGGTTAAGGTCAGGGGAAGATGGGGGCCACACCATGAGTTTCTCTCCTTTTATGCCCATAGCAGCCAATGCCCCAGAGGTATTCTTTGCAGCATGAGATGGTGCATTGTCATGCATGAATATGATTTGGCTTCGGAAGGCACGGTTCTTCTTTTTGTACCACGGAAGAAAGTGGTCAGTCAGAAACTCTACGTACTTTGCCGAGGTCATTTTCACACCGTCAGGGACCCTGAAGGGGCCGACCAGCTCTCTCCCCATGATTCCGGCCCAAAACATGACTCCGCCACCTCTTTGTTGACGTCTCAGCCTTGTTGGGACATGGTGGCCATTCACCAACCATCCTCTACTCCATCCTTCAGGACCTTCAAGGGTTGCACGGCACTCATCCGTAAATAAAACAGTTTGGAGGTTAGTCTTCATGTAGTCCTGAGTCCAGTACAACCTTTTTTGCTTGTGAGCTTGGTTTAGGGGTGTCCGAATAACAGGTTTAAGGACACTTGCAAACCTCTTGAGCATCCTACATCTTGAAGTTAGCGAGACTCCAGAGGTACCAGCGGCTTCAAACACCTGTTTGCTGCTATTCAATGGCATTTTAGTGTCTGCTCTCTTAACCCTACGCATTTGTTTGGCAGAAATCTTCCTTATTTTGCCTTTGTCTGAACGAACCCGCTTGTGCTGTGAGTCAGTGACAAATTTCTTCACCGTCCGATGATCACGCGCAATTCTTTTGGAAATATCCAATGTTGTGATACCTTGATCAAGGAATTGCATTATTTGCTGCTTTTCAGCAGCAGAGGGATCCTTTTTCTTCCCCATTTTGCCTGAAACATGTAGCTTGCTTAATAATGTGGAACATCCTTCTTAAGTAGTTTTCCTTTGATTGGGCTCACCTGGCAAACTAATTATCACAGGTGTCTGAGATTGATTTCAACCATCCAAATAGCCCTGAGACACAATACCATCCATGAGTTTAATTCAAAAACTAAAAAATGAATGTTTATGACCATTAAATCAAATTTGCATAATAATGTGGAACGCGGTGTATTCCCACAAAGCTTGGTGGAAGGATGGGACATGGGCCAAGAAAGAAAACATTACATTTTGGCGCGGATCTGGGATTTGATTTCTTTTCCTCTTTCTTAAACATTGCGAGAGAGGAGTATTCACAGATAAAAACAGGCATATTTAGGGGTCTGATATCTATGGCCAACAATCAGTAAAAGGCGATACCTGATCAGACAGAGTGGGCTTCTTGGAGAAGATGCGGTGCAGTGCACTGTGGGACACCACACAGTAAAGACACTTGTTGTGGATGCTGGTTGCGACTACGACCAGCTCACGATCTGCCTTGGTTAAACTGCCTGGAAGACATTAGACACTGAATAAATGTGAAATCAGGACAAACATCACGTGGACACTAACAACACACAAAGACAGTGTCTGACGCATGTACACCTAAATGATATGTAACTGATATTGTGCATAACCTGCACATCCTGACACTGTTTAATCACCTTCATCGTGTGGTGGAGGAGGTGTCGTCACCCTCATAAGTGTCAATACTGTTTCAGGGAGGCCATGGTGGAAAAACTACATACCACTTAACCGGCCTCATAGAAACACACAGAGACACATCTACACAGACACATGGACACAAGGACACACACCTGTCTCCTTGTTCATTAGTTCATTGTAGTAGGTGAAGAAAGCTCTGAACTCTGCAGGCCTGTGAGAGAGCACTTTGAAGACATTTGGCAAAAAGCCTCCCTGTGAACACAACAGCAACAACAGGATTTAAAACAAGTGCAGCAGTGTTGAATGTCTCACTTATTCACGTGTTGATTTACTTTTTTACCTTGGACTCAACTTCCTCCATGAGCTCCACTATATCATAAGGCAAGTCTTTCTTGTTGGGGACTGGGTAGCGGCTGATCTTCTCCGGAGGAGGAGGGTCACTGGACAGAAGTCTGGTTCCAGCAGCTGCAGCCACATTCCCCCGGGACCGGAGCGCCGCCGCCTGGCCGCGGTACCGGAGAGGAACATGGGGGTCATACGGGGACGGGGCCAAAGGCAGCGAGGAGAATTGAGAGAATACACGAGTACTTACAAGCTGTGTGAACACAGGAGGACGAAACACCTTGGAGATGAGGTTACTCGCCATGACACTGCCTGGAACTTGCACAGTTACGGAGTCCTGGAAGGGTCAGATCACAGCAAAAGTTATTTGGTTCCTGTAATGTCGCCGAACTGCTTTTTAGGCAAGCGGCTGGAGGGCGTGTCCATAGAAGAAAGACGAGAGATTATTGATAAATCAGTCACGATCATAATATAATCAGCTCACGTACTAAAATTCAACCCATCACATACTGACTGACATCACAGTTACCTGTTAGGTAAGTTTGGAAAAACTGATGATCAGATGCTGATCATCCTGGGAAACTAGTCCAGTGATTTATGATTAAAACATCTCTGTTGACATTGGAGCACAGTCGGACTGGCCAATCACAGGGCAGCACTGAGTCAAGCCCGCTGTCTGGCGACGCCCTCCTGCACTACCCCTCCACAACGTTGGGGTCGGACTGTAGCGGACTGTTGCCATGCTTTGCTTCTATTGTCTACTGTTATGAGTCGAAATAAATCATTACTCAATGCTTATAAGTATGTATTTAGTTATTTATTATCATATATATTAACTTATTTGTGGATATTATCAGATATGTATTCCAGAGACCGAATTCTTCCTGGAAAACCACAACAGTCTCATTTCATCGACGGTTCACCCACTGACCCGGAAGAGACTGTGTAGCGAGCCAGCGTCCGGTTTCCATTCAAAGACTGAGATGCGGTGCTTCTGAGTTTTCAAAACAACAATACTAACCGAGGTCTAATTGGAGATCATACCCGAGATGTTTTACCATGTAAGTACGAGTATTATTCCCACTGTACGAGCTGGCTGATGGCAGAGAACGGACCTTTATTTTAGAAAGGTCTGATTACCGTGATCGCTGCTTGGTTAGCATTGCTAATGTCGCTAAACAAAACTTCTCCAGTATTGTTTTTGTTTCGATCACATGCTGACACATTCACATGTCCCCCTTGCATCGCATGGACAGCAAACACAGACATATCACGTCCATTTGCTCTTTTACCGTTATTGCATTATTAATAACGGAATTCTTGTACTTTTTCTGTTACAGATTTCATTGGAGCATGAAATCTTGCTACACCCGAGGTACTTTGGTCCGAACCTCCTCAACACCGTTAAGCAGAAGCTTTTCACAGAGGTGGAGGGAACCTGTACTGGCAAGTGAGTGACTGCAATACTCAGCTGAATGCAGGAGATTTCAATTTAATGGATTGATCAATCTTGTTGATGATATATGGATCAGATGTTAGTGAAGTTCCACAAACTTAAACCACATGCATATTTACATAAGTTAACTCTATTATATTAATATTTTAGTGATGCATTCATATTCCAGCATGGATTTGACCCCTCTTGTGAATTTCTCTCTTTCAGGTATGGCTTTGTGATTGCAGTCACCACCATTGACAACATTGGGGCAGGTGTAATCCAGCCAGGCAGAGGGTTCGTCCTGTACCCAGTCAAGTACAAGGCCATTGTGTTCCGCCCATTTAAGGGGGAAGTGGTGGACGCTGTGGTCACTCAAGTCAACAAGGTGAGCAACAGTGCAGTGCATCTTGTTAAAACGTGTGTTCACATGTACACACTGTGATTCCAGTTAGATACATTTGTATGTTGTCATTTTGAGCAAGATGATTATTTTGGTATTTGTTTAAGTGGAATCAAAGTCTTTGTTATTGAATCACACAGATTTGAACTTTGTTATTTATTTCCCTGTTTCTTACAGGTTGGATTGTTCACAGAAATCGGTCCCATGTCTTGCTTCATCTCTCGCCATGTGAGTCCCTGTAGCATCTACAGTTGCTGTCTGAATTGCTTGCCTTTGGTACATGTTTATATTTTATATCATATATCTTGTCTTCTCTTGTTTTTTTTAGTCCATCCCTTCAGAAATGGAGTTTGACCCCAATTCCAACCCTCCTTGTTATAAAACAGTTGATGAGGTAAGAATATTTAGTCTTATATGTATTATATCGTATAACATAATTATTAAACAAAAAATAGTTTACGGCTGAAAATATTTCACTGTTTTGGGTTTTAACAGCTTTTCAAAATTAACGGTTAAATATGAAGATTCAGATCATTGTTATCACACTTGTGTTAAGGAAAACGTGTTTTTAATGATTTCCTCTGTTCTCTTCTAGGACATTGTTATCCAACAAGATGATGAGATCCGGCTCAAGATTGTGGGAACAAGA
The DNA here is from genome assembly GCF_963576545.1 of Limanda limanda. Lineage (NCBI taxonomy): Eukaryota > Metazoa > Chordata > Actinopteri > Pleuronectiformes > Pleuronectidae > Limanda > Limanda limanda. The sequence goes on along the minus strand of NC_083645.1, from coordinate 14,885,346 downwards.
GTGGACAAGAATGACATTGTAAGTGTATTCTGTTTTTAACAAAGGACCAATGTTTTTGCTTCAATACAGGAAAAGATGTGTGACTATATGTCAGATGTTACAAGGTGATTCATAAATTATGCAGTGTATGTTATTTTACTGGATTATGCAAACAAGTTTTTCTTTGTTTTTCAGTTTGCTATTGGATCTCTCATGGATGACTATCTGGGTGAGTATTATACCTCAGAACACTGTCATACAGGTGGTAGATGTGCTCATTAGACGGTCATTAATTGTTATATCTATTAAATTATATGAAATTATTCAACACAATGAGGTTATTGTGATTAATAGTTTGATACATTTTTTAAAAATTGTTTTAGTTTATTTTATGTAGCAAATATAGGTGTTCTTAGGCTTGTACTGTCAGGTTGTCTCAACATACCCAGGATATCTCTTTGTTGTTTGGTCAAACTCAGTAACAACCACAGTGTTGCTAACTAGTCTTACAACCACAGTTATTGCTCTGCGATTTTTTCTTTTTTATTGAAGTTCTCATCCTCTCTCCTTTCCAGGTCTTGTGAGCTGATTCACACCAGAGGATGCACGGGGAACATTTGATGTAGTAGTGTCTTTCTTTGTAATAATTGATATTTTTCTACAGTGTTGATATGGTTTGGTGACAGGCAGTTAAGCCCACAGCTACTTTTGTTTCATTATCATGCTCTACAGACTGTATTTCAATTTTTTATATTGGAAGTGATGAATTATGTTTTTTCTCTCATTAGGAATTCTTATTTCCATCTCAACTGTATGTTTGTTTTTCTGTATGTGAGCAGTAATAAAGTATTTGTATTGTTCTTATATATATTTGTCTTATCTTTGTCTGTTTTAAATACCTACATTCTTATCTAGTTTTAAATCTATGGCATTGTGCTGAAACGTGGCACAGCTTCACCCTGACGTACAAAGCCAGAGCCGAAATGTGAACGCGGAAGTGTCACAGGCGCGCACGTCTGTTGGGCGTAAATACGTCAGAGGAGCGCGCCCTCGCTCTTTCTTTCTCTCGTCCTGAAGATGGCGGCAGGGGTGAGTAAAATGGAGAGATGGCCACTGAATCCACTGCGTGCGAACTTTCTGACTCAATCCGCTTTACATCAGTCGCATCCGAGCTCTTTTTGGACTTCTTTCGTTATGATCCGTGTCCTGAGCGTCAGATGGAGCAGATAACGTGTGTATTTATGGAGATGTTCATTCAGTTAGCTTGTGCTACACTGACGTAGCATTGCCAGTGAATGACGCCCCTCTCCTGGCGCAGGCTAGTGCCACGTTACCATTAGCTGTTTTCATTCTGTGAAACTTACCTGCTACATTCTTAAATATCTCACTTTAATCCCAGTTTAGTTATCGCCCGGTTTGAGTTGAGTTTGAGTGTTCTCTGTAGCTTAAGGGTGTGAAGGAAACCCCTTTGATTTTCTATGAGCGAGTATGATGCTAGTTAGCCTTTGAAGCTAACAAATAGCCACGTGAATATCTTGGGTTTTTGTTCGTGGCTCGTATCCTAAACCATATTTGATCTTGGTAGTTCGCTTTTGTAAGTTATATTTAGGCATCTTTGAAAGTGTCACCATGTCCCCTTTTACTTTTAAGAGTGTAAGATGGGGCTAACCATCAGGTTTTAAATGGCTTCATTCATTTTAAATGGCGTCATCAAAACTCAAAGTCCCAGCATGCCCTGTAACTGGAGTGATACCAGTTTTAGCTGTAGAAGTTCCAACGTTATTTAACTGGACTTTAAATGACATTGATATGAAAACCTTAAGGAAACTCAACATGTAGCTATCCTGAATACAAAATTGTGACAAATTAAATCAATGTTTTATTTTAAATTGTTTTGTCTCTTCGTTACAGACTCTGTACTCGTACCCAGAGAACTGGCGGGCGTTCAAGGCCCAGATTGCAGCCCAGTACAGTGGCGCTCGCCTTAAGATCGCCAGCAGCTCCCCTGCCTTCACCTTCGGGCAGACGAACCGCACTCCTGCCTTCCTCAGCAACTTCCCCCTGGGCAAGGTGAGTGCTACCGGTTTTGTTGGTTTAATGGTATTGTCTGAGTTAAGCTGTGTTTAAATTCAAAGTCTCAAAGTCTTAGTCACTCTGGTTTCAATGTTAGGGATGAATATAACAAACGATGAGTATATGTTCGTCACGTCAACATCTTCACTTATTTTGAACTGGTTTGACTACACTGCTTATGTGTGAATAGTAGATTCTAAATAAGTCTGTTTTGTTTACAGGTACCAGCCTACCAGGGAGATGACGGGTTCTGTCTGTTTGAGAGCAATGCCATTGCTCATTACCGTAAGTCTAACTTTGATCAATAATCAAATGCTTAGTTTTACCAACCCTGAGTTCGGATGTTAATCCAGAACAGGGATTTTCAACCTGGTGGGGTTGCAAGATAATATTTGGTGACATCAAGATGGTTGTAAGGACAAAGACGGACCTGTAAACTAAACTTGGGAAAGCTGTGTGTCGATCCCCCCCCCTGTCTTTGGGCAAGGCAGTGTCCAGATATGGCACAAAGTCTTAATCTGACAGGGGAAGAGAAACAGAACCATGTTCATCCCAGTCATCTCTGTTTCAGTGAGTTAAAGGCTGGTTCATGCTATGGGCACATTAAACAAAAAGTGTATTTTTTTTATTGCCTTCACAATTGACAGACTTAAACGAATGACTCCACCTCTGACTGTAAGCTGCCAGTGAGGGTATTCTGGCCTTGCAACAGCTGCTTGGTGGCTTAGGGGGAAAGAAAAAAAAAAATCAGCGCGCATCATGTTACCACATGATTTAATTGCACAGTTTCTTTGAGGACTTTACATGTTTGTCAGAGGTCTAGAGTTTCATAGTTGCATGTGTCTGTCCAGTAAGCGAAATTAAGTTTAGATTCTTTAAATATATTTTCGCAGTGGACAATGTATTCATTGTTGAGTTGGGCCATCAGTAGCATATGGTTACCTGTGCCTAAAAAGGAATACAACCATTATCAGGTCCACTCGTTGGCTGGCTAAATATTTTACTGTTGTGTCGCTAGGCAACGTGCATTAAATTGATTCTTAAATGTCAAATTTTTCAATTGCAGTGAGCAATGAGGCCCTGCGTGGTGCCACTCCCCAGGCCGCAGCCCAGGTGCTGCAGTGGGTGAGCTTCACTGACTCTGAGATCATCCCACCAGCCAGCGCATGGGTCTTCCCCACCCTGGGAATCATGCAGTTCAACAAACAGGTATCTTACTCAGCAATTCTTAAACAAACATAAGACTTAAATGATTATTTGGTGGAAAGTGGGTGCAAGTTGGCCAGAGTGCACTGCCCTGCTGTTGTGACTTGGCACTTAATTATATAGTAGGTTTCAAATGTAATCCTGCATCGTCATGTTTTTATCTGGCTCTGTGCAGGCAACAGAGCAGGCCAAGGAGGACATGAAGAAAGTCCTGACAGTGCTGAACCAACACCTGAGCACCCGTACCTTCCTTGTGGGAGAGAGGATCAGCCTAGCAGACATCACTGCGGCCTGCTCCATGATCTGGCTCTACAAACAGGTTTGTCGTGCACACCACAGCTAACATTGACAAGTCGCATGTGTAGGGATTTGAGTCTAGATGCTCTTTCAAGAGATTTAACCTCTTCTTTCTAACCTCTAGGTCCTTGAGCCTTCTTTCCGTCAGCCGTACCCCAACGTGACCCGCTGGTTTGTCACCTGCGTCAACCAGCCCCAGTTTAAGGCGGTCCTCGGAGAGGTCAAGCTGTGTGAGAAGATGGGCCAGTTTGATGGTAATTCAACAATAATGAGATCAGACTTCACACTACATTAGTACATGACAACTCTTTTGAAGGGCGACATTAGTCATTTTCTGTTTCTAAATTCTAGTTGAGCTGAAATATATAATTAGTTTTGTAGCATTATGTTTGTGTTCATCTAAATTGCCGTTATTTACGAAGTCCTTGCCAGATAGTAGCCCCAGAGAAGGCTTATCCAAACGCATTACAATCAGAGCTGCTACTAAAAATATGTGCACCTCGTCCACCTCACCACTATGTTATATATGATTGATTTTGAGTTGGGCATAGAGAATTCTTGAACACTATAGGTCTGGGTATTTGGTTTTAAGCTTAAATCGGCTACCCACAACCCACCCATCTGTTAAGTGGATTTCTGACATGTTCTGAGAACACAAACTAATGTTGCTTAAGAATTATTTTAAAGTAACCACTGCTTCTCTACCAATCTTTTTACTCAAGCTATTCAGTGCCTCTTTAGTGCTTTTGAGAATTAGGAAAAACTAGGAGTGTAATTGGCTGATCAGTAAAAAAACCAAACAATAATCGCACTGTTTTCTGTTATTAAAGAATACATGCTTACACTAATGAGCCGTCCCATTGGTAAACTCATTGTGTCCCCTGTCTGGGCAAGGCGGTGTCCAATAATGGCACAAAGTCTTAATCTGACGGGGGAAGATAAACATAAAAACCAAGTTCATCCCAGTCACCTCTGTTCGTGAGTTAAAGGCTGGTTCATGCTTTGGTTACACTAAGAACCACTGAACAATGTATTGAAATGGATGAGTGACATTAGTCATTTTCTTTGTCTAAATTCTTGTTCAGCTGAAATGAATTAGTTTTGTAGCCTATATATATATATATATATATATATATTTTTTTTTTTACATCTAAATGGGCGTTGTGCAAATCTTGTCAAATTGCTTTGAATAGTTCACTTTTTATTTCCTAAGTCCTTGCCAGATAGTAGCCCCAGAGAGGGCTAATCCAAAGACATTACACATGAACATGTTTTTCATTGTTCCATTTCTCCAGCCAAGAAGTTTGCAGAGATGCAGCCCAAGAAAGAGTCCGCCCCTAAGAAAGAGAAGGCACCAAAAGAGGCAGCCAAGCCCCAGGAGAAGAAAGAGAAGAAAAAGGAAGAGAAAAAGCCTGAGCCAGAAGAGCTGGATGAGTGTGATGTTGCTTTGGCCGCTGAGCCCAAAGCCAAGGACCCCTATGCACACCTGCCAAAGAGGTAAACATCTGCAGGCTGTCCTTCTCCGTGGGGTTAGTTTTTTGTAATGCATTTTAATTTTGCCCTCCAGATTTGTCTCACGTCTAGCTAATATTTAAAAGGTTTCTGAATGTGATCTAGATGGACAAATGTGTACACGGTCTTATTCCATCCAATCACTTCAGCAAATAATTTCTGAGTAATTTCCCTCAAGTTAAAATGAGCACTAATTAGTTGGTGGAGGGTGTTGACTCTCCGTGACGCGTTTGAGTGTCACATTGAATTGCTCACAAACAAAGATGTTTGGTGTACAGTGTGTTGGTCAGTAACGGGCCTGTAAACTTCACTTGGGAAAGCTGTGTGCGGACCCCCCCCCCCCACTTCCCTGTCTTTGGGCAAGGCAGTGTCCAGATATGGCACCAAGTCTTAATCTGACAGGGGAAGAGAAACAGAACCATGTTCATCCCAGTCATCTCTGTTCAGTGAGTTAAAGGCTGGTTCATGCTATGGGCACATTTAACAATATCATAGATTCAAAATGTTTTTTTTATTTTACAATATCTGCTCACGTTGTCTCTCATATGTATAGAAAGCAGATGTGTACATGACCTGATCCTTTCTGTTTTTTAGCGCATTTGTTATGGATGAGTTCAAGAGGAAGTACTCCAACGAGGACACACTGACAGTAGCCCTTCCCCACTTCTGGGAGCACTTTGACAAAGAGGGGTATTCCATCTGGTACGGCCAGTACAAATTCCCAGAGGAGCTTACATTGGCGTTCAAGAGCTGCAACCTTATCACAGGTGAGACACTGCAGCAGCCATTAGAACAAATGCATTGATCTAAGGAAGTAACTAAAGCATCATGTAATTTCTCTCACTGTGCAGTCAATGATTTAAACTCCTGTTTCTCAGTCAACATACTCTAGTAGCTCAGTGTTTGGAAAGGGAGCCTAGAAATTGAGGTTGATGTAATTTATAAAACAAGTACTGATCTCTAGTAGAATCTTGTGTTCTACCATGACCCTCAAGAAAGGAAACATTGTGCGAGAATGTGAATGACGTGCAGTAATAATCCAGTCATTGAATGTCGACTCCGAGCTGCTGCTCAAAATAATTGCACCTAATCCACCTCAGTTTATGATGTGTTTTTGAGTTGGGCCTAGAGAATTCTTGAAAGTTTGCTTAAGGTGTGGTGTGTTTGGTTTTAAGCCTAAATCTGTAACCCACATCTGTTTAGTGTAGTTTTGACGCATATTTAAGGGAAGTGGATTTCTGACGTTCTAAGAACATAAACCAATGCTGCTTAAGAATTAAGTGGCCGCTGGTTCTCTAACAATCTTTTTACTCAAGCTATTCAGCTCTTGAGTGCTTTTGAGAATTAGGAAAAACCAGGTGTGTAATTGGCTGATAAGAAAAAAAAAAAAAAAACACTTATTTAAGAATACACACTTGCACTAATAAGTCGCCCCGTTGGTAAACGCATCGTGTCCCCTGTCTGGGCAAGGCGGTGTCCAATAATGGCACAAAGTCTTAATCTGACGGGGGAAGAGAGAAATAAAAACCAAGTTCATCCCAGTCACCTCTGTTTGTGAGGTTAAGGCTGGTTCATGCTTTGGTTACACTAAGAACCACTGACCGAGGTAATGAAATGTCACTTAAGTTCTTAGTTTGAGCCTTTTTGGCATTTTTGAGATGCTGAAGGGAATTGAGTCACCTAGAATCTCTCTGGAGTATTTATTATACTGCAAATGGTGCATTATTCACTGTCGAGTAAAATTTCTTCCACACTTAACATTGTTGATTTATGTCGCTATTGATTGTTAAAATGTCATTGACTCAAATGTTGTTAATTAACAGGTATGTTCCAGCGCCTGGACAAACTGAGAAAGACTGCCTTTGCTAGTGTCTGCTTGTTTGGCACCAACAATGACAGCGCCATCTCTGGTCTGTGGGTCTTCAGAGGCCAAGAGCTGGCTTTCCCTGTAAGTTTTCACAATCTTTGAACACACTTAGCATGACGTCCGGACTTCACCCAATGACCACTCTCAAGCATGTACTGCCAGTTTTGTCAAAGTAGTTTGTTTCAGACAAAGACGGTATGTTTGCCTAGTTGCTGGACTAATGTCCTAATCTGCTTCTAAAAAATATGCAAGCTATTTTGGAGTCGGGGTATACATGGTCTGGCTGAAGACGTGTATTGTCTGATTTGTAAACATTCTTTAAAAGATACGACTTGACATTTAAGAGTAGACAATTTTGTGTTTTTAAAATGCAGACTATAATTGTTGGGTAGAAATAGGCCTGCACTACAGGAGTCATCCCTCTGTGGTGAAAGCAGTGTGTCCCCTGTCTTTGGGCAAGGCAGTGTCTATTCATGGCACCAAGTCTTAATCTGATGGGGGAAGACAAACTTGAGACCATGTTCATCCCAGTCAACTCTGATTGTGAGTAAAAGGCTGGTTCATGCTATGGGCACATTCAACATCATAGATTCAAAATTTTAATTTCAGTATTAAGTTGAGCTGTCTGTCCAGCTTTAGTTTGAGCCTCCATCTCTGGATTGAGGCTCAAAATGACAGTGAGATGGAGACAAAGAAAATTACTCAGTTGTAAATTCTTTGGCTGCATCTTGCCTGGTTTGCCTTTGAATGCATTCTATTTGAAGTATTCCCTGTTGGATATGCTGACCTGAGTACTCGTCTGATTACCAAGGGTGTCTATGTTATCTGCTGGTCAAACCTTTAGGGTAATTAGCTACCAATCACATAACTCATTGTTTTGTTTCTACCTCTTCCAGCTGGCTCCAGACTGGCAGATCGACTATGAATCATATGACTGGCGCAAGCTGGATTGTGACAGCGAGGAGTGCAAGCTCATGGTGAAGGAGTACTTTGCCTGGGAGGGAGACTTTAAGCATGTGGGTAAAGCCTTCAACCAGGGCAAGATCTTCAAGTGAAAAGGACTCTGGGACAGGACGGTGTAAAGAAAGCACTCAGCGCTTCAAAACTTAAACCTATGGACTTTCAGCCAACACGTGCTTACTTATCTTCAAGAACGACTTGGATCGACAGTGTTTAAAGACAAATGAAATATTTCAGTGGCCCCAAACTGGTTTTTTGTTCAACCTGTGAAATAAAGCATTTTCCATAATGCAATCTGTGGGATTTCATGTCTGGTGTATGATTTCATTCTAAATGACTATAAAAGTGATAACTCATCTACAAGCGCATTTATCTTTGTAAGTCCATTACAGTCAAGGCAACCACCCAGGAAAAAGACAAATTGAGAAAGTAATTATTCACTTGATACACTGACTCACTGTTTTGGTAACAGTGCGCTCTAATGACTACACCCAACATCTATACTGGGTGTGGTTGGATGAAATCTTGTATCTAAACTTCTTAGCTCCATATCAAGAGACTGACATTTAAGAATAACTACATGTACTTAATTTTATACTTAATATTAATTTGGTAATGACACAATGCATTAAGCATATGGAAAACTCGTTTGCTTTCGTACCCCAAAGCAGTTGCTCTGCCTTAAACAGTGTTGGTTGCAGTACCCTCTGCCGTCTGCAGAGGTCAGACAAAGACCTAACACTGAGAAACTGTTCAATGAGCCTTATCCAGCAGAGAACAAATGAGTGGCTAGTGCTCTGTGGTTTGCACAAACTAAGACAAGAATGTCATCTGCTTTAAACTATGGGCTCTTGTTTTGATGTTACTTGTGCTTCCCCAAGGAGAGGAAGCCTGAAACAATTAATGAAAAACAGTCAAAAACAAAACTAACTTCATTTGATTCTTGAACAAGATACCAAGACTCGTACCATATAGTTTATCGAAATGCTTTAGTCAAATCTACGTACATGAACTATAATAAGCATTGATGAACTTAAAATGCCTGGAAACTGACTCACACCAACCAAGGTTTTTTTGGCAGACTGTTGTGCGATTTGACAAAACATCCCTTGGTTTGATCACACCCAGCTTTAATGCAAAAAGGCCTGTTTCAGAGCCTACCTCTGTAAGATGGTATCCTTATTCCCCTTAACAAGAGACCATGAAAAGTAAAAAAACATCCTTTAATTAGCTTTCTTTTTTCGCGATGGAGGACAAACGTGTTTATGAAGCCAGTGAATTTGTATGTGCCAGGTCAACAATGCTACCAGGGCGAAGACAACGACTTGATTTGATCGGCCACACCCAACTGTGTGAAAGTTTGTGCAACACTTTGGATCATTTGTTGTGCGTTTGCACACCTGCATCCAGGCTTATATTTTCACCACTGCCCTAGCTTATTTCTTTGTCTAGTTCTCTGTTTGTTCTACATTCAGTAGGGCAAACCAGGACAACTAGACCCGCCCATATAATATTTAGTGATGTTAACATTATGAATTCACATTATCTCGAAATATATCTCTGTGATGTTGGGTAACTTTTAGAACAGTTCTCTTTTGTTTTGTTCTGAGGTTTAGAAAACCCTGGGTGGGTCTCTTTGTTTCTGACACACACGAGAGATGCACGTCCCGGAGTGAGTCAAATGTGTCGTTTTTTCCAGCTTACTAAGCATGAGTCAAGAACCCTTTGGCGCAACCATCATCCACTGTAGTATTGAATCAGGGAGGCCATTTTAGTTTGTTCTGTGGTCTCATGGAAATCAGAAAATGGAAATGTTCCCATAACAGTGAAGCGCCCAAGTCCTTGAACACATGACTCACCCATCCTGTGGATCACGGTGGAAGAGGGCTGTAACTTGAGCAAATAACTTCGGCTTCACCCACAGCATCGCAGCAGTTACAACACTGCTGATGACTAACCCTTTGATTGCCGAAGGAGTGGCGTTACAAAGGCCTTTTCATCTCTCAATCACAGATACTTTCAATGTCAACACAACGCACACGGTTTTACGGCTTTTGGGGTGATTTTCTTATGCAAAAGTAGCAACACAAAGTCCATAAAACACTCTGATCCTTGTTTGTGTCAAGCAACTGCAGAGTTAAACAGCTCAACTAAAGTAAGCCACAAGAACAATGTGCAGTCCTATGCCAATGGCAACATTTTCTCTTGCAGTCCTGCCAACCTTCCTCCCCCTGGTCTTCATTTCTCTCTTGGCCGCACACTCACTACCTCTTTTTCCTTCCTCTCTCTTCGATTCCTCGCTCCCCGGTCGTGTTTTTTTTTTCCCTAAGTCCGCAGATGAGAGGGGGATTTCTCTAAAAAGCAGTTGCAGCAGTGAGGAGTGCCGGAGAGGGAGGAACACAGAGAGAGGCTGTATTGTTGCGCCACACTAGGTCCCTGTGTGGCTGTCAGACCCCCGAAGCTTTAGGCATGGTATGCATGTGCTGAGCATATGGCGGTTGAGGACGCACATCTGGAAAAGACTGAGGTGGTCGGTGGAGGGCTGGGAACTGAGAGGTGAAGAGCTAACACTGGGGAGTCGGAGGTGGAAATCCAACACTGATTTCTCGGAGGAGCGTCAATTGGCTCAAACATTTTGTTACTAAAAAGAGAGAAGAATGTTTAGATTGTCTTTGAGGGTTATAAATGTCACAGCAAGTCCTCCACTAGATATCTTCTGCCCCTCTCTGCAGCTTTATCAGGCAATAGTAGAGTGTGTCATTGTTGTAGGGACGTCTCCCCGGTGGACAGAGACGGCACACAGCCACCACACATAGTCCCACCCTTAAAGTTTTATGGAGTTTTCCCGAGACGCTGTCTGGGGTTGGGTTTCAAGTCCCGCAAAAATACATTAAACTCCAGCAGTAGGAATGGGGCCAGGAAAATGGACACTTAGTCAGCATTTGAGGGTTAATTCACCTCGTGTGTGCTCTCTTTGCAGTTGAATTGCATCTTGGGACATGTGAAAACTACCTGGGTTTCAAGCAGAGCCAAGCAAGGCGTCTGATAAATCTAAGAATGGAGAAGAGCATTATGGAAGCAAAAATTTCGAAATGCACATCTGCATACATCAGAGTGCATCTCTTTCATGAGGCAATAAAAAGGGATCTTCGGATGTTAACCTCTGTTCCTGGCTGAGGGGCGTTCCTTCCTATTCGTGCACTTAATGGGGTCTCAGCTGCACATTTCTCTTTGGCACTAAAAACAGCATAGTAATTCAGCACTGGAATGGAATGAGAGAGGTCAAAGGTGGGTCTGCTGAAGGGAAATAGCTGAAGAAGGCAGGGAAAGGCAAGTTGATATAGTAACCGAGCAGGCCTGACTCTACGAGAATGCCTTCGATTTACACCTTTAAACAATTCGTTTTTTAGAGAAGCGATTATTACACTGACGTGTGAGATTGCGTTGCCACAGCCACGGAGGTTGCCTGAGTGAGAGAGGAGAGGAAAGTGTGTGACATGAAGGAAGAGCGGAGGAGAGGTACGGCAGAGGGAAAACAGACAGCCCCTGCACTTTTGGACATGAAACCCCAGAGTTGCCTCAGTCTCATATTACCAGAATCTGGAGGTGGAGCATGAGGAGTGTTGTTGTCAAACTACAGCAAAAACGGTAATATGCACTACCATGGCTACCATGCGCATAAATATTGATACCTGGCGTTGAAAAACAAACCGAAGTAACACAATGAAATAAAAGTATAATAGAAAAAATAACAAAACATTGACTTTCCTCATTCTTCCAGTTGGTGCACAACTTGGCATCCAGCATTGCAAAAAGTAACTTTATGATAAAAAGTGACTCATCCTAGTGTCTGCTGCTTTGTGGTGTAGGGTGTGTACTGAGCCTTCAATCTTTAAATGGGCCTTGTCTATTATCTCCTTTGAAAACTTAAGTACAACTGTCTCTCTTCTTGTAAATAGGTTAAATTGCAGGTTTAAGGGCGTACAACCAGCAGTTTGAAGTAACTAACATAGTTTCACTTCTTTTCAAAACAGTTGATTTCCTCTTTTCAATTGCAACTCATTCATGTAAAATGGCAGTTGAGACCTTGAGGAGCTTCTAGCGAGGTTACGCAAAGATACCCCTGAGTCGCTTGGGGGAGAAATTGATCCCCGCTTCATGTATTGACTTGTTGGGAGCTTTACGTTCAACACAGTGAAATAGTTGCAGTGTTGGAACATTAACAGCTATGACTGGAATGTGCTGGGAAGGTATCTTCTGGTGTTGAAACACAACAGATGGGAGGTGATTCACAGGGAGGAGACACTCTTGCAAAAAAAAACAATCTTATCCCCCTTATCGCTCCGAACGGGTAAATAATTCAGAACAGTTGAAGAGTGAGTGATTTTCAGAGACTGTAAAGAAACTGATCACACAGTGGGTTTATCCAGTAGATAGGAAACACAGGTATACTTTTGTGTCAAATCTGTGGGGTTGCTTCATCGTCTCTGAGCTGATTCTTCGAAACGATTGGGCAACAGTGAAGCTGCGTTTCCAGAAACACGATTACGCTGTCTGCACAACGACTGTAGGAGCAAGACCCAACCTGAGAAAGGTGTTCCCTGTGTCAGTCTGTTTAGATGAGTTTACTGTCCACACACTGTTGTGAGGAAACAGGAAGGAGGGAGTAGAGATCATCACTAAAAAAACAAAAAACTGTGGTTAATAAAGTAGAGGAGAATTTCTGATGATGTTACAGACAGCTTCGTGGCATGTGATATTTATCCATACACACACAGGGCATTGCTATGGAAACATCCCTGCAAGTACCTACCCCCTTGCTTATTATGTTGCTATAGCAGCCATCCCAGAATAGTCTCCTTTTTTTTCTCTTCTGCGTCCCTCCCTCGTGTTCGTGACTCACAACGTGCTGTGGAAACCACAGTTCAGTTGGTCTCTTATTCCCCTTTTCTCCCCTTTGCATTCTTTTCTTACCAAAGGCACAACCCGCTCCTCTGAATCATCAGTGTGTTTATGCGCGTGTTTGTGTGTGTGTTGAGTAAGGAAGCCCACACTGCGGGGAATTCCACAAAGATTACAGATGATGAGTTACTATGGCGATGGCAAATATCAGGCAGCGTGACCTGTGCGCTGCAAGATAGTGTATCTTGAGTACTGCACACTGTCATTAGCTGAGTGGGATTTCTTTGTGGCTGTAATCTCTCCATGGACACACTGAGCTCCCAGTGGGTACTTTGTGTCCACTTTGTTTTGAGAACTTCCAGCTCATGTATTTACAGGGCTCCAGGGACAGCGAAGCACAACATCACATGTATGGGAATACGCTGGATCCAGTGTAACAAATAATAAATTGGGAATTGAGTTGAGGATTATTCTTTTTTTGCCAATGTGTCGAACAGGAACGCCATCGCTGTGGGTTTTCTGTGGTCCCTAATGAATTTGATCAGGATGAAGGAAATCAAATTATCATCGCTAATTAGATTAACTTTAATTGAATTTTAAAAAGGGCTTCACGAAGTTGATGAGGCGGTTTCTTAGCTTTTACATCTTTACATCTCTTTATTTTGCAATCATATTTAAAGCTTCACTGGTTTCTGTTTGAGAGAAAAAGGAAAAATGATAAAAGTAGAAATTACACTGTGTTCAAACTGCTATAAATCCTTATTATGATGATTATGCCTCAAATGAGAATGTGACAACAACGTGATGTTGTGAAAGAGGCGGCTTTTGATGACCTTACAGGGAATTATCACCTGACTGTAGCTTGCCTCAGCTTCAGAGTGAGCCTTGCTCTTTGTTTAAGTTCAACTTAACTTTATTTTGTTCCCTGTCATCGCTCTCTGAGCATCGTTTTCCCCTGCAGCTGACAGCTGTTTTCAGATTGAATGATCTAATCTCCAACAATCTGTGGAGAAGTGTTATAAACAATTATAACATGTTTCATGTTTTGTGTAAAGTTAACTGACCTGTAACTACAGTATATTCCTGTAAAATAAGTACAATGGAGCAACTGGTGCAATATTTTCGTATGAGATCTTCTGACGAAGCTACAAGAATAAAGTAGCATTCATTTGGCAACAATCATCAAATGTTACTGAATTGATTGATAACACTTCACCACTCAGTATAGAAGAAATTCTAACGTATTTGTAAAATAGTTTTGGACGTTAATCAAATAGGTAAAAGTAAGTAGCTGTGTTTGCGTTTCGGGACGACTCTGAAACAATAGCCTAGAGCAAAAAAAGTAGAAAGTCAGGTTATTCATTTTCAGACGGTAATTACATACCTGCTCAGTCAATTTCCTTTTCTTTTCTCATCCATATTTTATTACAGTTCATGGGATTATACCACGATGCCTTATTGATACTTGATTCCATTTAGGTTATTCTCACAACGCGAAATAAATACTATGTGGATCTAAAGAGATGTAATAACAATCTGTGGAGTCAATGACTTGATTTAATTAACGTTATTATGTACCGAACAATGCAGATAAGAAAAATCATTGTCATGAGTCAAACACTGGGAGCTGAAAGAGTAGATGATGCCGCTGATGACAAATAACAAGCCTTTATTACATTCTGACTCCTAATATTATTTCACATTTACAACCTCGGCCCTGCAGATCCACCGCTGTTGACACTGTCCTGTATTTACTGGGGTCCTGTTCTATTGAAACAAACAGTAAAAAGACAAAAAGAAACAGAGGAGAATGCACTTAGATAATACACTGGAAATAGTGGTGGGAACATATGATAGGTCACCATCAATGCTGCTTATTTTTCAGCTTTTTTAAGTTATCTTTGCCAACTGTGTTCTCTTTCTTATCATGAAGAACACAAGCTGAATTTTCTCAATGTTTCCCTTGACCTTCTGCTAGACTGACAATGATTGTTTGACAGTGTTTATCTCATTGGGTCTTCAGCATTGGCTGCTCAAACACTTGTCACAACATTGACAATGTTGCATTGTGTGGAAAAAAATCCAATGAAGTTGGTTTACAAAGAACTCTTCTACTTACACACAATCTGGTTTGTGTAGTAAAGTGCCTGCTTTTAACAATGATCCTTCCAAAAGCAAACTGGCCTAGCCTGAACCTTTGGGTTTACTGACATTCTCAAGTGAACACAAATGTAGCAAATAAGAGCCGTCTCACTGAAAGCCGACACTTTGAGTAGGTTTGCTGTGAATGTAAATTAGCATTTTGTTTACAATTTCACCCAATGCTTTCATTTCAGAACAATAGATTATTAAATTACAGAAACACCAGCTCCTGAATACGTGACATATTTTCAAACTATTTGAGTTTGACTTCTGTAGCAGACACACACTAGAATAAAAAGAGCAGTAAACACTGAGCTACTTTATCAGGAGTAGATTATTTGAAATCAAATCCCTCTAAAGTATCTCATGTTCTCAGAACAATCTTGATGTCTAATACAAACAGACCATTTGCCAAGTACTCTGCCCACGTTGTCTGGATTTAGGAAAGAATTCCAATTCCAATTCCTGTGACATTTTGCAAATATATTTCGAGAATTGTGTCCTTCGTAACCTTGTCCTACTCTACTTTCAAAGCTGTTGCACATTTTTGGGGTTAATAACTCAAAATCTCTCTCTCCCCTCTCTCTCTCTCTCTCTCTCTCTCTCTCTCTCTCTCTCTCTCTCTCTCTCTCTCTCTCTCTCTCTCTCTCTCTCTCTCTCTCTCTCTCTGTCTCTCAGATAATTCCTTTGTGTCTGATTAAACTGCGTTGCACAATCCAATGTGCAGTTCCCACCCATCTGGCTCTCATGACTCCCGGCAGAGCCAAATAGTTGCTCAAGCATATTTGATGGTATTTAAATAATCATTAGATCCAGGTGTGATGTCACTTTGCTCTGACCATATCACAAGTTAGAGTTTTGCTCACTGCCATGGGACTTGTCTTATTGTGCAGGAGAGATTATTCACATATACACGCACACCCTCATTTCGAGCGTCCATCTATCTAATCCCCTGATTTTCCTTCCCTCTACAGTCTGAGCTTCCCTGTTTTCATTGTAGTCATGGGCCGTGACTCATCGTGCGTCTGAGCCAAACTATTTGCGTTGGTTCACACTGGCTGACACACCTAGGACCAGGAAACACACCCATTCCCACATATCCTTGTATTCAAGTGACCTGCCACAGAGCAGTGACAGGCACACTGGATTGAGTCTATAAAAACATGCACTAGACGTGCAAAATATTCAGGACATGGTGCAGATGTTTAATTTTATAGCCATTGCACAGCCCACATTTTACACGTCTAGAAGCTCGCTCTCTATCTCTCCTGCCTCCAACTCGTGCTGTTGATTTATTTTGACTTCACAAGTGTGAAATACGGAGGCAGAGACAGCTCAGCGCATTGCAACTCAAGAAAAAACATGTGCTAATTGACAACACAAGCCAACAACAAACATGTTGGAGAGTGTATGTTTGGTTGTGTAGTGTGTGTCTGCAGTGCATTTGTGTATTTGGTTGCTCTTTTGTATTTTCTAAAGCCGCAATGGAGTGAACCCTCGGCCCATCATAGCTTATCAATGATGGCTGATGATAGCTTTCTTAAAATCTATTTCAGCTCATCAGTTTAAGAAAGTGTAATAAAATATTGTTCTTCTGCAGTGAAGCAACACAGCGTTGCAAGTGTTTATACTGTGGGGATTTTATGTGACACCATAAACATTGGATTACCTGCAGAAAGGTCGTTGGGCAGCACACAGGAGTTGGGACAGGAGTCCTGCTGTTTACACTCGCACACTTCACAGGAGTTGTCTGCCCGTAAGCAGAAATCACTCTAAACTGAAACTGTACTTCAAAGGCAGCAACAGAGCCACACCTCGGTGGTAAAAAGTCAAACATGTGTGAAGCAAAGCAAACAGGTGCTGTGGCAGGTCATATATCACCTTTCAACAAAGTAGGCAATATATGAGGAATCAGGTCAAGTAATAAAAGCAAGGTAATTACAGCAATAATGTATTTTTGGCCAAAAAAACAAAAGAAATATCTCAGGAGGACAAAGCAGCGCCGTACACGTAGAAGACAATGGAGGAAATGCCAAGAGAGTGTTTGCTGATAACAGCTGATGCTGGTGTCGATATGACATAAACAAAATCATGTGATCTCCGCTGCAGAATTAACTGATGCCCGCTGTACCCCCCCCACCTCAACTGGACGCATTCTCCTGCTGCGTTGTGCATTTGTGAAAGGAAACCATAGGAGGATGTCAGGAGAATTGGGTCCGGACTTTCTGCGGAGGTTGCCTTGTTGGAAAACAGCTCTGTTGTTATGGTTAGGCAGAATTTCGAATCAGATGCAGCTTGTTGTTGAACTTTTTAGAGACACCCTTAAACACACCATTTTAATAGTCAAAATGGTTGAAGATACATGCATCAGTATTGCCAGTTGTACGATCATTATGGTATCTGTACAATAACATTGCCCTCCGATATCTGTACGATCAATAACGGATGATGTATGATAATTTGATCATTTTGTGATAATGAACGTCACTGTCAAGTCGTGATGCCATTACTTGCGTCATGCGAGCCGAAAACAAGTCCTTCCTGTCTCGTGTTTCAAAATAAGAGCCTAAATCGCTTTGAAACATCGGCATTGAGCGTACCATCCCTACTCTGGTCGCGTACACTCATTTGTATCAAAATACGATGATTTAAAGATTCTGGTATAAATCTTGAATCTGATACATTTCCCATGTAAAAAAACGCCAATATGCATGTGTTATTTCCAAATCTTGTTGAGACATAAGAGACCTCTGTCAATAGGAGGTGAAGGTGTCACTGACCTTTACATTTCTTTGGTTTAAAAAAGATTGTTACAGTCCAAAGAGTGAATTCCACACGCTTCACTCATTCTTTAGGGTGTCTGCTTATCTTACACATAGTTGGGATTACTCCTTCACTTCTATCTCTGTGTGCACACAACTACAAATACACTTACACACGCAGAATAACACCCTTACACACACATATACACAGAGTGGGTCCTCCCTCTGTGGGAGAGCTGACCCCTGTTTGGAGAGAAAACTAAATCAGAGCTCTCTGGCATAATGGTGGGATGTTGTAATATTAAAACGTGTGTACGAGCGTGCATGCATGCACAAGCACGAGGTGCGTGTGCACATGTCCGTGTGTGGTGTGTGCCACTCCCTGCTCGTAGCCAGCAGAGCCACGCAGCTATTTCCTCTGTTCCCTCCGCTGCTCGCCGCACATTGTTTCCAGTGTCTCACCTCGCAGAGCACGTGGTTGCGACATATGGACACGGAGGTGAGGGGTGTTTCCAGGACGCTGAACTTTGACGTGAGAGGGGACCAAGCACACTCAGAGGCCATGTTTACTAACACACACACACACACACAACACATGCACCCACAACACACAGGACAGCCCATCTGAAGTTTGCACACATGGAAACCAGGGGTTCCACAGGGTCCCACAGCGGTGGTTGGAGGCTGAAGTGTAGTGTAGGATGAAAGAGTGCAGAGCTGTGGTTTGGTTTAATATTCAGTCAGCTGTTGCTACGAAACACTACAAGATATCACTGAGTGTGAAAAAAAGAGATAAACTTAAAGTCACAACGATTTCTACAAATAGTTCGAACAACAGCATTGACAATTCAATAAGTAAGCTTAATGTAATGGCTTAATGGTTAAAATATTTAGCTAGAAGTAATGCATCCGTTTTTAGATTACTTAGTAATTAGCATTTAAAGCAATGAATATGCAAAATTGTTTAGAAATGTTAAAACATGATGAATTGAAAAAGTAATGGATAAGTGCCTGATCAAGTTTACTTATAGTAATTACTAAATGTTTGATACAGCTAGCTTAAAGTAATGGTTAAATGCTTGATATAGCTAACTTAAAGTAAATGCTAAATAGTTAACCAGAAGCAATAGATTTAATATTTAATGGGAAGGATAAATAGTTTAAGAATATTAACATCTGATATATTGAAAATGCAATGGGTAAATGGTTGAAATAGCTGTATAGTTGAAGGCTAATAGACGTGGTTAAGTGATTGACAATATAAAAAACATGGATAAATGGATGAACTTCTGCATCTCCACATTTGAACATAGCAACCTAAACATTGAGAGTTAAACTCAGTGATAAAACCCTGATAACAATAATTACTTTTGAAAATGTAAAAACATCTGGAACATGGCAGATGGTGTTGAAGAGGAAGTTTTCATTTACAAGTCTGTGTGGCATCATGAGACAACTTAAACATTGTTTTAATTACTGAAATCATATTTTATCCAACATTTTCATTCATAAGCTTGTAAGGTCTCATTTGCTGACGCGACATTACCTGTAATCCCAGGCTGAGTAAGACCGAGGCCACACCCGATATGCCACTCCCTCACAGGCTCATTCCATCTCTTTCAGTTCTCCACTGCGATGAAACGGATGCATTGTACACATTCAACTTCACCAATGCACAACTTTGTTTTGAGTTTTCTAAAGGAAAAGTTTGAAAGTGTAAAATAACAATGTTCTTTAAATATTCAGAGTGATTCAGGATGTACCCAGTTTGCTTTGGCTGGTCCTGCACCACATCTTGTAGAATCAAGACTCTTATGTCTGTGTGGAGACAACAATTTGATGCACGGACATATTGTGAGAAAGGGAGAAAAACATTATTTATTGCAGCATAAATGTAAAGTATTCTTAAAATACTTGAAATAACAGCGGGCTGGAAGATGAAGACTATATGAACATAAGACTTTCACTTTGCCAAAATCTTTCTTGCTATTACAAAATAACAAAGGTAAGACAGAATACTACTTATGCAAACAATTATTGAGATTACATTTACAATAGCAGGTTTTATCTTAAAATATTTGGATGGAAAATGAAACGTTCAAAGTATACTTTCATAAACTTATTTTTTTAAATCCAAAACAGAGATAAGTTATTTAATATAAAACATGCTGCCATTCCAATGCAGACAGATGGGGTTCATGGTGGGCCTTTTTCTAACCAAACAATGAGGAAGACATAAAATCCAATCATGTAAATAGACATTTTACTCTTTCGTAAGTAAAGGACTCCTTCCCTGAGTCACTTTGTTAATGATAACTTTCTGTCAGTTTGTGTGCAGTAATTTAGATGCTGTAATAACATGTTTATGTCATTGTCTATCATATGATAACCATTTTGTGGTGCGTTACCCTGTTTACTTCAATCCAATCCTGAAACGTGAGACAAAAACAGATGAAAAACTATTTTAGTTAAAAGTTAGAATTTGTTTAAATAGAAGACGGAAAAGGGGAAGAAGAACAAGAATAAGATTTGGTTGGTTGTGAATGCCTTGAAGAGACGTATAAGCATTTATGCAAGGCAGATAACAGCTGACCCCAGTGTATGCACTGCGTTGTGTGCCTTGAATTAGCTCAAACAGTAAAAAAAAAATTCCAGTTTTGGCATTATTGCTGGCAGCAATGATGAAGCAAAAATATCCAAAGCCATTCCCCCCCAAAAAAAGTCACATGAGGTTTAAAATATCTTCTCAGTTATGGACCACTTAGACCGTTTAGGTGCTTTTGATAACTGCACTTTCAAAAGCACAGACTGCCGTGAATTAATCCGTGATTACAAATATTTATTAATTGAAACTGAATTATAGGTGTTTCACAATGAATATGTTTGAAAGCAGCAGTTACTTTTCCTGTTCCAAGTCATCTGAGAGCTCTGTGTGAAGCAGTGGGTGGTCCCGGCTGCCCGAGGACCACTCCCTCTCACCGGTTCCCGCCCCTGCCTTCCCCTCCCTCTGCAGAACAGGAGTGCTACGCAGCTCCCTGGCCAACCACTCTGCTCAGCCCAGAGGTTCAGCCACACAGAAGAAAAAGTTAAAATCAACTCACATCAGAGGAGGGAGGGAGAGAGGGGGAGAATACGCCCTGGAAACTTGGTTGATCGAGAAAAAGGAAAGGAGTGACAGAATCCTAACAGACTGCAGAGCTGGGACTGGAAGAAGTGCTTTTGGACTGGGAACTTGACACGTTTTCCAGGATGCTCAAGCTGGAGTGAGGCTTCTTGAGCGCACAGACTGCGCAAAGGTAAAGATGCTCGTTTATTATTTCCCCAGACTAAAATGAATGTTTTAAAAAAGTGAGTTTATGAACTTTGTTCTTGTTGTGCTTTGCCTAAAAAGTGATTGTAATTATAGAAATGCACTTACTCCAAGTTCAACAAAGTTTATTGAACTAAATTGCGCTAGTATCAAAGTTGTGAATTCAACTTTCCTGAACTTTTCCAGTGGAACACTTTTAATGTTGCTCAAGAGTGTCTGTGATATTTGAAAAGTGGCAGCAATGTTGTTTGGATATCATAATAACTTTATTGATCTAAAATAGTGCAGCACATGAGCAGTGGGTGTGTACCCACAGACACCACATGAATGCTGACTTGACTGCGCACTTCACTTTCCCTTCAACTGTACACAAAGCTTGTTATCCAAGTTGCATCAAATTCCGGGACCAACTGTTTTAGAGAGACTATAGAGGACCCCCATATAATTTCTCTCCCTTTTAGATAAGACGAGATAATATCTCATCATTCTTTGTTCGTGTAGTATTTTTAATATTGTGCAACATGGTTTTCCTGTCTGTATATATATATATATATATATATATACATAACCCTAGTGTTTGGGATAGCAAACTTTTTTTTACATCTGCTGTATCCTTCTCACAAAAAAAAGGCTTAATGGCAAAAAGGCTGATGTTGGAGTTAGGTTTCTTTGTGTTGCTAATACTGCACAGGTGTTTTTCTTATCTTCCCAGCACCTTTTGCTGAGCCTTTAGGAGTTTAAAAAGTAAAGGTAGTTCCCTTTGTAAGCCTGCAGCTACAAGCTTGGGTGTGGATTCCTCTCCTTCACCTCACTCCACCCCCTCCTTTTTTCCTCCCTCCCCTCTTGCTTCGCTGTCTCCTCGGAGAGGCACACCCTTTACAGCAAAAAAAACCGAAAAGACAGGAAAAATAACTCATACATGCTGCAGACGGTCGTCACGTACAGCAGTCCTTAAATTGAGTTTCCTGGGGCCTCAAGCATAATGAAAAGCATTAATCATAACTTTTTCTAAATCTGTCCACATGGTTATATAAAGCGCTATCATAATGAACTTTTAAAATCTCATACATTGTTCTTTTTAATGTAGTCTGTTGTTGTGGAATGTGGTGATCTTTTCTCAAGGTTGATATGAGTATCAGTTGTTGCACCTCCCTCCAGCTCAAGTTCCAAAGTATCAGTGCTGCTTCGCATTGAGGAGCATATATTTAACTACGGCTTACTTTTTAAAGTCTTTGGCAGACAGCGATTTCTCACTGTGTCTTTTACCTCGTTCCTTTAACCTGAGCTCCTGGCCAGAGTGTGTAGGAGAGGAGAGTGGGGAGACGACGAGCAGGGGGGGAATAGCCAGAAAGTGAGTTAGTGAAGGGGGATGGGCGGGGGCGAGGAGGGGAGCAATGGAATGTAGTGGTTTGGAAAGACAAGCTAATTGAAACCAGGCTTGAGGCGTAGAGGGGGACCAAAGACTTCACACATTTGCAGAAACAGAGAATTTTGTTTCATAAACCCAGAAGTTGAGAAATGTTTGTTTTTCTGCCTAAGATATTTTGAAGGCATAAATGGCATCTTGTAGGTGTGGTTTGAACTAGAGTCATCGATTACTGGTCTGCTTTTCAAGTGATGTATTTGTTCATGTGGAGAAAAAAGCGGATAAAAACAGACAGAATCCTTTGTTGAATCTTACGTGAAAGTCAAATTTGCCTGTGTGCAGTTGCCCGTCCTCCACAGCGCTCTGCCTCAGCCACACCCAAGAGTCAGAGGAGTTTAGAGGAGTGTTAGAGGGAGCTGCTTTTGGTCTGCGCAGACTTTTCTACAATGCACACTTAACTCATGCCGAGTGCCCCATAGCTATGAGCGTCTGGCATTTCTCAAATTTCCCTTGTCAATGTGATTGATTGTGACACAGACTGCTCGGAAAGACAAATGGTCTAAAGGGCCAAAGGGGTTTGGGTAGTTGGTGTATTTGAGCTCAAATATGTTAAGTGTTCCAAGCATTTCATACATACATGTTTTACCTGGTGATGACACGAAAAATACTGAATTACGACAGGAAGTGTTTTAATGCCAAATTAAATGCGCAACTAATGGTTCAAGTCAGGTAACTTTGAGAAATGGTTCCTGACTGTGTGCAGCAAAAACGCTAAGTTCAACCTTATGTTGGCCTGAGGTCAATACGGTTTATTTAAATACATATTATCACGGCAGCAGTGTTGAGGCTATGTTACTGCAAGATATCACCTTAATTAATGCAAGACATTTGAAATGGGAAAAAAACACACACAAAAATGTATTTTTAAGAAGCTTTATTGATAAATTCTTGCTCAGCCATCATGCCCGATATTCAGCTGTGACGTGCCATTATTGGTTATTTTATTAGACTTGCCTACCATGTGATGAATAGCGTCTTTACTCCCCCGAAGTTAAGGACATGTGTCATGACAGTTTAAAACCTCAGTTTGATCATGTCAAAAATATTTATTACAGCATTCCACCAGAGCCACTTTATGTACTTTCCATTGTTGACTGGCAGTTCAGTTGCGAGGAGCAGCCGTGCCAGTGTGAAACGGAAAGAAACTGGTCTCTCGCACACTTCCTCTCCCATTTCCTCATGGGTTTGTTGATTGGGTGGTTGGAAGGAGGGTCAGCACGGAGAGGCAAAGCGAGGTGGATGTCATGAATCAACTGAAAGAGGGGAGGGTGAATGCGATCAAACTACAATGTTTTTTTCACACTTGGCCTTTATCTGAAAGCAAAGCTGGGCTCTTGGACATCCTGGAGTTCTAGCAGACTCACTGAAGTCCCACCCTAGAGGCTGGTTCAATAAAACAATAGGGAGCTTTTAGATACACAACTGTACCAGTGAGGGACGTTTTCTTTTCTTCCAGCTGCAAATAAACATCAAACTGTAGTGTGCGATTTGAGTCTCTCTAGGCAATCCACCCAGCAGCCACTCCCTTCTCATCCATCCACTGCTGGTTTGGAATGTTTCCGCATTTCCTCCATATGCTCTGTGGAGTGCCTCTCAATTAGCACCAGCAGACTTGTTATTGAGAAATAGTTCCTTGAGAGTTATGATGAGTCATCATTAGTTACACTTAATACCCACCCATGCCTGTGGATACAGTTCACAGGCTATATTAGCTTCAACCTTGGTGGGACTTTAGCGAGCATGGAATTAAAAAAATGGATGTGAATCATTTTTCTAATAACTAAGTAACTGTTGTTCGGCCAAACATATGCACTACTCAACAATAAGTGTTACTGCACTGCCTGGTGTCCGCCCACTTACTTTCTGACCTGCACCCCAAACCCCTTCAAACACCATGTTGTTGCCATGCACAAGGAACGACATGGAGCATCTGTTACAAAGAATCCCTTTGGAATGAGGCACACAAAATGTCAGGGCAGCAGGACATGGAATGTAAATTTAGAAATGCAGCTTTGTTTAGGCTTTCTTTATCTGGCACAAGATTCTCAAGGACTGCACTCCTCAGAATCCAATATGCTCTTGTTCTAAACAACTCTACACTACTCTGGTGTGGTGTGAATACAGTTACTAACCCGAACGCATATGCTTACAGTTCTAAAGCTAACGTAGTTTTCTGTCTATATATACATTCTGCTGCCATGGTATCCATCTAGCCCCCTCTTCTTAACCTTTTTGCCGCCTGCTCCATGAATGGACTTGCATTTGTTCTTGTTCAAACAACAGCTGTGGAAGACTGAAACAAACCGAACTGCCATAATAAATTGAGTTAAAGTCAGACAGATACACGACAGGGCCTTTATTAGACTGTTATGGATGCCTGCAGACTTAAACTGGTATCTTAAGTATATGACAGAGCTCTAAAAACGTCACCTTATTCACTTTCTCTCTTTCTAGTTTAACTAGATATGCAATACATGTCCTCGCCAGAAATATGGCTGTGCTTTTCTTCAGCCTACTTTTCATGTGCTGGTTGCACGATGTTTTTTGGCTCTGAAACTAACCATAAGACCCAGTCCAGGATCACTTCTCTTTTCAAAACTTGTGTAACTTTTTGCAAATATGTTACTGTTGTTCTCTTCCATTGTTAAGTCACGTTTGTGGATAGACCAATATTTCATACAAAGTCGTAAAGGGATATCCAGGTGCTACACAGTTGCAGGTTATGATCGTAGGATGACAAGTAAAGAATTCCATGTAAAACTTTAGCATAGAAAGAAAAAATGGAATAAACCCTGGGAGAGGAAATTCAAATTGAGATTGTGCCTCATTGGATATTTGGGGATGTGACAGAGAACAATGAGTCATATCAGGACACAGGAGTTATCTGGCATTTACCAGTTCATACAGTATTCAGACTTTATGCCACTGTCCTTTTGTGAACTTGAAACTCTACGTATAATGTACATGGAAATCAAAGTGTTGTCGAAATGTAATCTCAGCACAACTCCTGGTCTTGTTTGTGATCTCATAAAAGCAAGAGAAGAAAGTTTAAGGGGTTTTCATTAGTTTTTCCATTTGGTGCGCGACCTCCTGCCAAAGTCACAATAGTTTAATCAGCAACAGGCCAAGTTGGCGTCAGTGGGCAGGCTTTGGTCTCCTGCAGGACTTGTGGTTTGGTTTAGGGCTATGTGGACTATGGAGTGCAAAAAAGAAGCATTTATTTTGACTCACATTCCTTTTATATGCGTCACACATGCACGTCCTATCTGCCAGTTCGAGGGAGGAGAGAACCCACGGCGAGGCCTGCTGTGTCTCTTCTTGTGTTTACTGCACTTGCTGCATCAAACTACAATGCAGAGTCGAGAACAGGCAGTCTATTTTGTTTTGACCCCAATGATTTGGTTACTGCTCCTCTCTCCCTTCTCCCTCTCTGCACTGGGGCCTTTTTATTTGCTCATAATCAAATCTTATCACTCACCAGCACAGCTGTGCCTGATTCACTTACGATTGAGCTTTAATCATTGTCACACTGTTCCTATTTTCTGTCAGCCAATTTGATGGGATTTGGCAATCAACAGGATCAATTGACCAGGACCACTTTGAACAATACCCAGTGTGCTGCGACCTAGTTAAGAACAAACAAAAAGTCAGCCATTCAGGTTAGTGCCTTCGATCCAAAGAAGGATATTATGGAATATATTGATATAGACAGTAGTGAGGTGTTTACTGTTGTTTGTTGCATCAATCAAATGCCAAGGGTTTCCAGCTGAACTGATAATATTGATGATGATTTGGATGATGAAAATGGGATGCATTCAACTTATCATCTCAGAGCTCATTCATCGTTTCAGGATGCAGTTAAAGGTGCATGTCTGACTGAACTTGGAATTCTTGTTTATTTGAGCAGAACCTGTAGGTGGGGGGGTGTCGTGGATTAGACAGCAGGGGAGTGGGCACTCAAGCAGGCTGCAGGGTAGGCAACATAGCATGAAGCTAGATACAAAGTTAGAGAGAAAGTGGACATTTCTTTGGAGTTAGTCACTGTGGGGAGAGGCTGGGCTCCCTTCCAGCTGGACTGACGACTCTATCAAGGAATGTGTGTGACTGGAGGCCTGGGTGGGGCTGTGCACTGAGCTGCTCCCTCTGTAAGCACGGCACATAGGTCGGCCTCGTGGACTGTGGTATTCCTACTCTTCACAACAGCATATGTTTCTATTTGCTCTCCCTACTGGTGGTGACCATGTTTCCTTTTACTGTGCATACCTGTGTGTATTTATGTATGTGGTCTCAGCAAGGTATTGCGTACACAAGGTGTGGCAACCTAGATTTTATCTTTTGAGTATGTTTACTAAGATATGGCCCTTGTGAAATATTTTGCATGCATTCAACGACATTTGCTTTTTCTATTGTCATATTTTTGGATGAAGCAAATCACATCAGTCAACACAACTAAGACATTTCCGCCAACAAAATACATAATGTCTCTTTTTACAGAGATGTCAAATACAATTTATCTATTTCTGCTTTGGGCATCACTGATATAAGCCAGTTCTCACTAATCTAATCTAACCTTAGCTTTGAAAAAATGTCCTTCAGTAGGCTGTCTACCTGAATGACTCCCCAACACAATAGTCTGATTAATGTGTCTCTGTAACTAGAGTATGGGCTGCAGAGTGTACACAGCTGCTGTGGCACAAGTCTCTCTACACAAACATAATGACACCCACATATGTATCTCAGCTCTTTCCCATCCATTTTGGTCTATAGGACCAGTTCAAAAAGGCAGTCAACAACAATGCATCTTTGGGCAAAACTCGAAAGCATTTACATGCTCTCTCGCCTCCAATATTACTGCTTTTAAAGGATTTGCTCACTTTCTCTCAGCTGCATTGAGTGTTTGACAAATTATTAAAAGACTGGCTGTTTAGACATGGGTTCACTGTCACACACAGTTATTTGGCATCATTTTAACCATAGTAATGAGCACTTTAGTAATTTGAAAATAGGGACCTGAAGAGGGGGCGGTTAATGATGGGGTTGGAGGTCTCTCTAAGAAGAATTTTCCTGAGGGACATGTTCCCACCGGTAGATGCTTGTCTCTACACACATCAAGTCTGGTTCTGTTTATGCTGAGACTGACAAAGAGAAGGCTTTGTTTTACGATATGCCGGTGGGTTGAAGCAATAACCCTTTTAAGATGTTGGGGTATTTACAGCAAGTAAAAGTAACAAAGACTTGGAATGCAAAATTAAAACGTAGAATCAACATAATGAATACAGTTGCAACAAAATTCTATGCTTGTCTCCCAGCCGAGCACTAGATGTAGAACAGAGGCATTCCCAAACATGTTTTAGCAAATATTTTATTTCAATAGTTCTTAAAAACCTGGATTTGGTGAACAGAACCCTGGATAGATATTGTGTTAGTGTGTTCCTCTACCTGAATGTATATGCACCTGAATGCATTTACTTAAAGGTGTTTTTGCTTAATCACTTTCTGGTGACAATATTCTTACTATTGGTTGGTTAATTAGACGGTGAAGGCTCTGATTGATCGTGGAAGGTCCATTGAGCACATACACTAAAATTCTGCGAGTAAATCCTGATTGTGTGTGGCTCTATTTCATGTGGGGACACAATTCTCAGGGCAATAGTCACCCGTATGTGAGGGATTTATTTTCTTATCTGTCAAATATGCAGCTTAAACATGTTGTTTTATTGCACAAGAGATGGATAATGAATTCAGGACGGGTTTACTCTGTATTGTCCATGATCATTTTATTTGTTAAATCATTGTAACTAAACCTCAATCTCCTTGTTTTGTCAGCAGAAGTCGAGAAAAGAGAACCACAGCAACAGACTGAAGCCCTCGGCATTGCTTGAGCAATCCAAGGTAAGTGTCCTTAGACTTGATGCAAACGATTCACACACATTCACTACACAGACACCATACCTCTCTTTGAATGCTTGTGAAGACTCTTTTGAACCTGGAAGGTCATGTCACTGTCGTTCAGCTGTGAAGGGCCTGTCTTGTTGAAACCTGACACTTCTCTGCCTCTACTCGCTGTGCCTCCTCTTGCTCCCCTCCTTCCTTCCCAAGTGACCACCTGTTCTACTGGGACCCCTTTCCCCTTCTTATGAAATAACCTTAGCAAAAGCCCGCCAAACAGTAGTCAGCCTTTGTAGTCAGCAAAGGAAGCTAGCAAAAACCAGCCTCTGTAGGCCAATAACAAGTCATAAGAGAGCGTATCCAAAAATGTTCTGTTGTTGCACTCTGGTTAACAGAAGCCTTTGTTTCCCCCGCTGTCCCCATATCTCCCCTAGCTCAAAACACATTCCAGGAAATAATCAAATATGATCGATGGCAAGGTCTCCGTTTACCTTACTTTTATCCCTTCAAGGCTTTTTTCCAAAATTCTTACTTTGTGTGTCCTCCAAATATGTTTCAGATGACATCACTTATCAAATTTAAGGACATGTGACACCAGGAATGTCACGCACTGACATGAAATTCAGAGAAATGAAAGGGAAGGACTAATTAATTGTCATGTTGCCTGATCGCTTTGATTAGTAGACCGTCTGCCTGTCTTATGACCTCAAGAACAGAGCCTTACTTATTTAGCATCTGTCGACAACACAATCCATATCTAATACTATGATATTGTTGGATCATTATTTGGAATAATCTTTTCTCTAAACTAGTTTCTGCTGTTATGGCATATTCTAAGCTTGTTTAAAAAGGGATGGCCGCTTGAGACCCAATCCCATTTCACCCCTTGCCCCTACCCCTTATCCCTTACCCTTCTTTTTACGCGTTCATGTGTACGCGTAGGATTTCCCAATACCTGTTCAGACAGATGGGTAGAGCTTTAAAGCCCTTGAAACTGAGATTTTTCCAACCCTCACTACATACCTAGGGGTACCCAGAATGCCTTGCGAATCACCGGCAAGCTGGGAGAGAGACCCACAAATGTAGTATTTTCACCATTAATAAGTATTTAAAAATTGACCCTGCTAGCAAACTGAAGCTGTGTGCTTTTGATTCATATGTGAAATAATGCAGAGCAGCCAAGGTTTCAATTTCAAATGTCATTGATTCATCTGCATTAGCATAGATGTTATTTGTATATTATAGGTTTGTCACTTAAGTAACCGCAAACAATAGCATTGGTTTATATAGGATCTTAACAATGTTATTACAATGACATCCCCGGCAAAACGTTTACATCGATGACTACTGATGATGTAACAGCTTCTTGAAGGGCTGTCCCAATTCGTAGGGTAAGATTTCAACCGCTACCCCTTGTAACTCTTTTCCAAGGGGCAAGATAACCCTCTCAAGGGGTACGGGTAGGGCCAAGGGGTTAAATGAGATTAGGCCTAAATTTATGCAAGAATGAACAGGGATTGGGGGTAACAAGGATGCCCCATGCAGTACTTTAAGCATTTGAGGATACTCATCAGTGACAAAAAAAATAAAATGGCTGTATTACCTGCTTTTCTCTGTAGACGTGTATGCTTACATTTCACAAAGCCATTTCACAACCATACATCCCCCTCTGCTCACTTTCTATCAAGCTCACTTTCATTTTTTTTGAACAATTTCCTTTTCTTTCCAACTTCCCCTAAGTTCCCCACTTCCCTCCCATATTGCTGTGAGGCCTGCAGTTTGTTGCCAGAAATATGTCAAAGCTGTGAGAACAAGGGTGGTCCGAATAGTTATATATATATGTGTTGTATATATATATATATATATATATCATGGAGAGCCTCTGAGCAAGAAAAAATAGGGAGAAGTGGAAAAATGGTTCAAATATAAAAGGTAATTATTACAATAGATATTTGGATAGTGAGGGGAAAAAAGAAAAAGATAATTTTTGGTGTATTTTCATCAACTGAGTGAGGAGAGGAAGTGAATGTGTAAAATGAGTTGATTGCAACCTATGAGGAAAACACACATTATTTTGGTTCAGAGTTGGATCAGGGAGGTTTGATGAAGTGCCAGCTTTAATCTATATGAGTTAATTGGAAAAGGTGGACCCCAGCACCTCTACCCCCCATTTGGACTTATCTGCTGTATTTGATGCATTTAATGTGATGGATACTGAGGTGTTGAAAAGATATGTTTCAAGCTAATTTGACTAATGAAAGGGAAGAAGATCAGGTTGTGGATGCTTTTAAGTGGTTACCATTGTCTTTGGCATGAAAGTCATCCATGCCTGGTATTATCACAGTTAGTGTCCCTGGCTCATCCCATTAAGTCCTCCGTGTCTGCAAAAGGCAAACTCAGAGAGAGGACTTAATGATACATCAAAGCATTGGAAGCATTTCCCAGTATTCCCAACCATGCAGGACCAGTCTATATATTGTCTTGCTTTAATTGGTTTAATATGTAAGAGTGGATTTTTTTTTTTTTTTACTACAATGCATATACACAGGCAAAGAAAAATTTAGCATGACTGTAAACTGGCTTTAAATGAGCTGATGGAAATATGGTCAATTGTTGCATCATTGTGTGCTTATAAAAAGAGATTCTCTATCTATGTATTGCTGAGTGCTCCTTATATGTGATCAACTTCTCGAAACAGTGAATTTCATCAATACAATTATCACAAACATAGGGACAACCTAGATGGAAAGTTATGTGTCACTTTCATTAATGAGCACAAAATGATGCTTTGGTTTGCATTGTGTATATGAGCATAAACAAATGTGTACCTGTTGTGGTATGA
Organism: Limanda limanda; assembly: GCF_963576545.1. NCBI lineage: Eukaryota > Metazoa > Chordata > Actinopteri > Pleuronectiformes > Pleuronectidae > Limanda > Limanda limanda. The sequence goes on along the minus strand of NC_083645.1, from coordinate 14,854,179 downwards.
AAGTACTGTTTGTGGATGTTTATGAGAGTGTATGTTTATGAGAAGGTGTGGTAAAATGTTGATTTACAATATATGTTACCGTGCGTGTGTGCACTTCAGTGTGTTTTCCAAAAGCAAGACAGTTCTTCTCATTGTTGTCTGTATTGCTATTGGGGCTGGGGTGTAGGCAAAGGATCAGGCTGCTATCCTCTAGGCAGGGTGTGGTCTGAAACCATAAAAGATTCGAAAGAACAAAGCACCTAGGAGGGAGTGAGAGAATGGTTTGGTGTATTGAGGAGTTAGAGGCTGTATTGTCAGACAGGGTTTCAGCATCATCTAGTGTTTAATATTGGATACTACAAGCTAGACCCCACTTCTAGCTTGTAGGGATACTACAATACTCTGTGGATGTAAAGTGATGTACATTTTACATGCTGTCACATTTTGTCTAAATAATTATCCCTGTGCTTTCTTTTTGTAGGGACAACCAAGGTAGACTTTCCCGTGTACAAAGGCTGCAATAGTGGAAAGCAAAAAAGAAAGGTATTTTATGGAGTAACAATAAGTTCCTTGTATGTTATATATTTCTCTTTTATACCTGGATGCAAATGCATACATTCGTCCCATCAACCTTTTTTTTTAAACCCTAGATGGCTGAAGAGGAAGACACCAGGGAAGTGCTCTTTCCAGACTGGGAGGGTGCAGAAGAAACTGGCTTGACCATTGAACGGACGAGTGAAGGAGAAATCTTTGTAAAGGAGGTGAAAGGAGAGTCACCTGCAGCACGGTCTGGACAAGTATATGAAGGTAGAATTTTGAATTTTGAATTAAGATCTATCCGACCAAAATTCAAAGTCATCACTAGTATTCTTAACAGACCTTCCGGTTCTGCCTCCACTTAAATCGCAGGTGACCAAATTGTGGGAGCCACTATCTACTTTGATAACATGAGCTCAGAAGAAACAGCTGACCTACTAAAGACGTTGAACCGCCACAAGGTTGGACTGAAACTACAAAACAAATCCCCTTGCTGCTCGCCCTTGAGCACACCATGTCGTTCACCAATGGGTACACTGACATGGGAAGGGAAGACCCGGTTTGGAGGTTCCAGTCCAGACATCATCCTTGTAAGGTTTTTTTCTTTGTATTATGATATCTGACATTTGTATAGGGAATCTATTGAAACAAAATGCATGCAATGCTGAGTGTCTCTTCTTGTGTTTTACAGAGTGGTGATGATGAGGACTATAAGAGAATATACACAAAGAAAATCAAACCAAGGCTGAAGTCTGAGGACCTTGCAGAAGGAGTTGATGTTCGTACAGAGCGGCACAGCAGCACAAGCACTGATGGCAGCACAATTACTACCATCACCCGCCGCATTACTACCTACACAGTGGATATGCCAAGTGGCACAAGTGAGCAGCTTGAGGTTTCAAGCACAGAGTTCAAGGGGCCAAGGAACGAATCTGCAGATGGCTCTCCTCGTTTCAGAATCTCACATGGCAGCCCTTCAGGTAAAGAGGGAACAGAGGAGGGAGTTTTCGAGTCAGGCAATGTCTCTTACACTGGGCCACATGTTAGCTCCACAGAGACACGGTGGGGCAGTGGGGGTGTTAAGACCACAACAAATACAAGAGAGATAGAACAAGAAAGAAGCGCAGGTCTCAGATTTAAAGGACCAAACTTTGGAATAACAGGTGGTAGCCAGGCAGGTTTTGAGATCTCAAAAGGAGGTGGAGAGCAAGGAGATGGAGGCACCCAGTTGTCTAAAGCAGGCATGACACTAAGAGACAGCACAAACACTGGGAGTAAGCATGTTACAATAGGAGGGATAGGAGGTGCAGAGGTAATCTCTGCTGACGAGAATGGAGGATCAGTAATAACAATTGGCACTGTTAAATCGGGATATTCCTCAAGGCCTGCCAAGATTTCAGTGGCAGGTGTGGATGTACGTGGTGTACCAAAGACTGAGGGAGAAATGAAGGCACCGATAGTAGACGTCAAAGGTTCAGATTTAAATATTGAGGGAAATGAAGGGGATTTCAAAATGCCTCAGATAAAGATACCATCATTTGGTGGTCATGGGGTTGCTATTAAAGCACCAACAGCTGGTGTTGAAAGCATTGATTTAAAAATCAAAGGAACCAAACCTGATATTGACATTAAAGCACCAGAAATTGATGTCAAAACCACTGTGGTTGGCATTAAAGGGGACAAAGTTGATATGGAACGGTCAGATGCAAACATTAATATCCCAAAAATGGATATTAACATTGAGGGACATGAAGCTGGACCCAATGGCCTGAAAGATACAAAATTTCAAGCTGATGTGTCTGTACCAAAAATGAAAGCAGGTAAAAAGATTGTAAAAACTCATGAGATTGATGTTAAATCTCCAGTGATTGATGCAAAACTGAAAGCACCTCAGGTTGATTTTGGAGGTCCAAAGATCCCAAATCTTGACTTCAAACTAAAAGGTCCTAGAGTTGAGGGAAATGTCGATGCTTCACTTCCAAAGATTGAAGGAGGCATAACAACTTCTGAGGTGGACATTGAAGGGAAAGGATTTGACATTGAGGGCAAAAAAGGTGGATTTAAAATGCCTTCATTTAAAATGCCGTCACTCAACATAAAGGGTCCAAACACAGAGGGCGCAGACGTTGATCTGTCCCTTCCAAAAGCGAAAGTTGATGTTCCAGGTTCTGACATTGACATCAAATTACCAGAGGTAGATATTGAAGGACCAAAACTCAAAGGACCTAAATTGAATATGCCGACAATGCCAGATGTGGATTTCAAAATAAAAGGTCCAAAAACCGAGGGAGACATAAGAGCCCCTAAAGTTGTTGTTAACCTCTCAGAAGCAAATGTTGACATTAAAGCCCCCAAATTGGATATCAAAGGACCAAAGGTTGACTTACCGAGTTCTAGTGGGAAGATAAAGGGACCTACATTCAAGATACCAAACATCTCAGGACCAAAAATCTCCATGCCAGATGTGGATGTTAATCTGAAAGGGCCCACGCTCAAAGGTTCCGTGGATATGTCAGTTCCAAAGATTGAAGGAGACCTCAAAACACCCGATGTTGACATCAAAGGTCCACAGATTGATATTGGAAGACCCATGGGTGGATTTGAAATGCCAAAAATCAAAATGCCAACATTTGGTATTAAATCCCCCGAGATGGATGTCAAAGGTCCCGAACTCAACATGCCAGTGAAGACATTTGACATTAAAGGTGACATCAAAACTCCCCAGGTTGACTTTGAAGGACCAGAAATTGACATTGAGGGATCAAAAGGAGGATTCAAAATTCCCAAATTTAAAATGCCAGGCTTTGGAGTGAAAGATCAAAAGCTTGAAGGGCCCGAAGTTGATGTAGGCTTGCCAGGAACTGATATTGATATTAAAGGCCCAAGATTTGATATCGAAGGACCAGAGGTTGACCTTGAGGGTCCTAGTGGCAAGATCAGGGGGCCAAGATTCCAAAAGCCAACCATCACCGGACCAAAGATCAGTATGCCAGATATTGACTTAAATCTGAAAGGGCCTTCATTTAAAGGAGATATGTCACTTCCAAAGTTTGAAGGAGACATAAAAGCACCTGGTGTTGATAAAGACGCTCCAGAGATTGATCTTAAAGGCCCCAAGGTTGATGTTTCGGGCCCAAAAGGTGGATTTGACATGCCTCATATAAAAATGCCTTCCTTTGGCTTCAAGGGCCCTAAATTGGAGGGTCCAGATATTGATGTAAACCTTCCAAAAGCTAATATTGATGTGAACGTACCTAAGGTTGACATTAAAGGCCCAGAAATTGACATTGAAGGTCCTAATGCAAAATTCAAAACCCCCAACATAAAAATGCCATCACTGTCAGGACCCAAGCTTCAAGAGTGGGACCTTAGTCTAAAGGGGCCAAAAATGAAGGGAGATGTTGATGTGTCTGTTCCAAAGATCGAAGGTGATATCAGAGCTCCCAAAATTGACATTGAAGGACCAGATGTTGACATTGAGGGGCCAAAAGGAGGATTCAAAATGCCTAAATTTAAAATGCCAGGCTTTGGAGTGAAAGGTCCAAAACTTGAAGGTCCAGAAGTTGATGTCAGCTTGCCGGATGTTGACCTTGAGGGTCCTAGTGGCAATATCAAGGGAACCAAATTCAAAATGCCAACCATCAGCGGACCAAAGATCAGTATGCCAGATGTTGACTTCAATCTGAAAGGGCCCTCATTTAAAGGAGATATGTCACTTCCAAAGTTTGAAGGAGACTTAAAAGCACCTGGTGTTGATATCGACGCTCCAGAGATTGATCTTAAAGGCCCCAAGGTTGATGTTTCGGGTCCAAAAGGTGAATTTGAAATGCCTCATATAAAAATGCCTTCCTTTGGCTTCAAGGGACCTAAATTGGAGGGTCCAGATGTTGATGTAAACCTTCCAAAAGCAAATATTGATGTGAACATACCTAAGGTTGACATTAAAAGCCCAGAAATTGACATTGAAGGACCAGATGTTGACATTGAGGGGCCAAAAGGAGGATTCAAAATGCCTAAATTTAAAATGCCAGGCTTTGGAGGGAAAGGTCCAAAACTTGAAGGACCAGAAGTTGATGTCAGCTTGCCGGATGTTGACCTTGAGGGTCCTAGTGGTAATATCAAGGGAACTAAATTCAATATGCCAACCATCACCGGACCAAAGATCAGTATGCCAGATGTTGACTTAAATCTGAAAGGGCCTTCATTTAAAGGTGATATGTCACTTCCGAAGTTTGAAGGAGACTTAAAAGCACCCGGTGTTGATATCAATGCTCCAAAGATTGATCTTAAAGGCCCCAAGGTTGATGTTTCAGGTCCAAAAGGTGGATTTGACATGCCTCATATAAAAATGCCTTCCTTTGGCTTCAAAGGCCCTAAATTGGAGGGTCCTGATGTTGATGTAAACCTTCCAAAAACTAGTATTGATGTTAACCTACCTAAAGTTGACATTAAAGGGCCAGAAATTGACATTGAAGGTCCTGATGCCAAATTCAAAACACCTAAAATTAAAATGCCATCACTGTCAGGACCCAAGCTTCCAGAGTGGGACCTTAGTCTGAAGGGGCCCAAAATGAAGGGAGATATTGATGTGTCTGTTCCAAAGATCGAAGGTGATATCAGAGCTCCAAAGGTTGACATTGAAGGACCAGATGTTGACATTGAGGGGCCAAAAGGAGGATTCAAAATGCCTAAATTTAAAATGCCAGGCTTTGGAGTGAAAGGTCCAAAACTTGAAGGTCCAGAAGTTGATGTCAGCTTGCCGGATGTTGACCTTGAGGGTCCTAGTGGCAATATCAAGGGAACCAAATTCAAAATGCCAACCATCAGCGGACCAAAGATCAGTATGCCAGATGTTGACTTGAATCTGAAAGGGCCCTCATTTAAAGGAGATATGTCACATCCAAAGTTGGAAGGAGACTTTAAAGCACCTGATGTGGATATCGACGCTCCAGAGATTGATCTTAAAGGCCCCAAGGTTGATGTTTCGGGTCCAAAAGGTGGATTTGAAATGCCTCATGTAAAAATGCCTTCATTTGGCTTCAAGGGCCCTAAATTGGAGGGTCCAGATGTTGATGTAAACCTTCCAAAAGCTAATATTGATGTAAACGTACCTGAGGTTGACATTAAAGGCCCAGAAATTGACATTGAAGGTCCTGATGCAAAATTCAAAACACCCAAGATAAAAATGCCATCACTGTCAGGACCCAAGCTTCCAGATTGGGACCTTAGTCTAAAGGGGCCCAAAATGAAGGGAGATGTTGATGTGTCTGTTCCAAAGATCGAAGGTGACGTCAGAGCTCCCAAAATTGACATTGAAGGACCAGATGTTGACATTGAGGGTCCAAAAGGAGGATTCAAAATGCCTAAATTTAAAATGCCAGGCTTTGGAGTGAAAGGTACAAAACTTGAAGGACCAGAAGTTGATGTCAGCTTGCCAGATGTTGACCTTGAGGGTCCTAGTGGCAATATCAAAGGAACCAAATTCAAAATGCCAACCATCAGCGGACCAAAGATCAGTATGCCAGATGTTGACTTCAATCTGAAAGGGCCCTCATCTAAAGGAGATATGTCACTTCCAAAGTTTGAAGGAGACTTAAAAGCACCTGATGTTGATATCAACGCTCCAGAGATTGATCTTAAAGGCCCCAAGGTTGATGTTTCGGGTCCAAAAGGTGGATTTGAAATGCCTCATATAAAAATGCCTTCCTTTAGCTTCAAGGGCCCTAAATTGGAGGGTCCAGATGTTGATGTAAACCTTCCAAAGGCTAGTATTGATGTTAACCTACCTAAGGTTGACATTAAAGGCCCAGAAATTGACATTGAAGGTCCTGATGCAAAATTCAAAACCCCCAACATAAAAATGCCATCACTGTCAGGACCCAAGCTTCCTGATTTGGACCTTAGTGTAAAGGGGCCCAAAATGAAGGGAGATGTTGATGTGTCTGTTCCAAAGATCGAAAGTGACATCAGAGCTCCCAAAATTGACATTGAAGGACCAGATGTTGACATTGACGGGCCAAAAAGTGGATTCAAAATGCCTAAATTTAAAATGCCAGGCTTTGGAGTGAAAGGTCCAAAACTTGAAGGTCCAGAAGTTGATGTCAGCTTGCCGGATGTTGACCTTGAGGGTCCTAGTGGCAATATCAAGGGAACCAAATTCAAAATGCCAACCATCAGCGGACCAAAGATCAGCATGCCAGATGTTGACTTCAATCTGAAAGGGCCCTCATTTAAAGGAGATATGTCACTTCCAAAGTTGGAAGGAGACTTAAAAGCACCTGGTGTTGATATCGACGCTCCAGAGATTGATCTTAAAGGCCCCAAGGTTGATGTTTCGGGTCCAAAAGGTGGATTTGAAATGCCTCATATAAAAATGCCTTCCTTTGGCCTGAAGGGCCCTAAATTGGAGGGTCCAGATATTGATGTAAACCTTCCAAAGGCTAGTATTGATGTTAACCTACCAAAGGTTGACATTAAAGGCCCTGAAATTGACATTGAAGGTCCTGATGCAAAATTCGAAACCCCTAACATAAAAATGCCATCACTGTCAGGACCCAAGCTTCCTGATTGGGACCTTAGTCTAAAGGGGCCCAACATGAAGGGAGGTGTTGATGTGTCTATTCCAAAGATCGAAGGTGACATCAAAGCTCCCAAAATTGACATTGAAGGACCAGATGTTGACATTGAGGGGCCAAAAGGAGGATTCAAAATGCCTAAATTTAAAATGCCAGGCTTTGGAGTGAAAGGTCCAAAACTTGAAGGTCCAGAAGTTGATGTCAGCTTGCCGGATGTTGACCTTGAGGGTCCTAGTGGCAATATCAAGGGAACCAAATTCAAAATGCCAACCATCACCGGACCTAAGATCAGTATGCCAGATGTTGACTTCAATCTGAAAGGGCCCTCATTTAAAGGAGATATGTCACTTCCAAAGTTTGAAGGAGACTTAAAAGCACCTGGTGTTGATATCGACGCTCCAGAGATTGATCTTAAAGGCCCCAAGGTTGATGTTTCGGGTCCAAAAGGTGGATTTGAAATGCCTCATATAAAAATGCCTTCCTTTGGCTTCAAGGGACCTAAGTTGGAGGGTCCTGATGTTGATGTAAACCTTCCAAAAGGTAATGTTGATGTGAACCTACCTAAGGTTGACATTAAAGGCCCAGAAATTGACATTGAAGTACCAGATGTTGACATTGAGGGGCCAAAAGGAGGATTCAAAATGCCTAAATTTAAAATGCCAGGCTTTGGAGTGAAAGGTCCAAAACTTGAAGGTCCAGAAGTTGATGTCAGCTTGCCTGATGTTGACCTTGAGGGTCCTAGTGGCAATGTCAAGGGAACCAAATTCAAAATGCCAAGCATCAGCGGACCAAAGATCAATATGCCAGATGTCGACTTCAATCTGAAAGGGCCCTCATTTAAAGGAGATATGTCACTTCCAAAGTTTGAAGGAGACATAAAAGCACCTGTTGTTGATATCGACGCTCCAGAGATTGATCTTAAAGGCCCCAAGGTTGATTTTTCGGGTCCAAAAGGTGGATTTGAAATGCCTCATATAAAAATGCCTTCATTTGGCCTGAAGGGCCCTAAATTGGAGGGTCCAGATGTTGATGTAAACCTTCCAAAAACTAATATTGATGTGAACGTACCTAAGGTTGACATTAAAGGCCCAAAAATTGACATTGAAGGTCCTAATGCAAAATTCAAAACCCCAAACATAAAAATGCCATCACTGTCAGGACCCAAGCTTCCAGAATGGGACCTTAGTCTAAAGGGGCCCAACATGAAGGGAGGTGTTGATGTGTCTATTCCAAAGATCGAAGGTGACATCAAAGCTCCCAAAATTGACATTGAAGGACCAGATGTTGACATTGAGGGGCCAAAAGGAGGATTCAAAATGCCTAAATTTAAAATGCCAGGCTTTGGAGTGAAAGGTCCAAAACTTGAAGGTCCAGAAGTTGATGTCAGCTTGCCGGATGTTGACCTTGAGGGTCCTAGTGGCAATATCAAGGGAACCAAATTCAAAATGCCAACCATCAGCGGACCAAAGATCAGTATGCCAGATGTTGACTTCAATCTGAAAGGGCCCTCATTTAAAGGAGATATGTCACTTCCAAAGTTTGAAGGAGACTTAAAAGCACCTGGTGTTGATATCGACGCTCCAGAGATTGATCTTAAAGGCCCCAAGGTTGATGTTTCGGGTCCAAAAGGTGAATTTGAAATGCCTCATATAAAAATGCCTTCCTTTGGCTTCAAGGGACCTAAATTGGAGGGTCCAGATGTTGATGTAAACCTTCCAAAAGCAAATATTGATGTGAACATACCTAAGGTTGACATTAAAAGCCCAGAAATTGACATTGAAGGACCAGATGTTGACATTGAGGGGCCAAAAGGAGGATTCAAAATGCCTAATTTTAAAATGCCAGGCTTTGGAGTGAAAGGTCCAAAACTTGAAGGACCTGATGTTGATGTCAGCTTGCCAGGAACGGATATTGATATTAAAGCTCCTGGATTGGATATCAAAGGACCAGAAGTCGACCTGGAGAGTCCTAGTGGCAAAATCAAGGGAACTAAATTCAAAATGCCAAGCATCAGCGGACCAAAATTCAGTATGCCAGATGTGGACTTCAATCTGAAAGGGCCTTCATTTAAAGGAGATATGTCACTTCCAAAGTTGGAAGGAGACATAAAAGCACCTGATGTTGATATCAATGCTCCAGACTTTAATATTCAAGGTCCAAAAGGTGGATTTGACATGCCTCATATAAAAATGCCTTCCTTTGGCTTCAAGGGCCCTAAATTGGAGGGTCCAGATGTTGATGTAAACCTTCCAAAAGCTAATATTGATGTGAAGGTACCTAAGGTTGACATTAAAGGCCCAGAAATTGACATTGAAGGACCAGATGTTGACATTGAGGGGCCAAAAGGAGGATTCAAAATGCCTAAATTTAAAATGCCAGGCTTTGGAGTGAAAGGTCCAAAACTTGAAGGACCTGATGTTGATGTCAGCTTGCCAGGAACGGATATTGATATTAAAGCTCCTGGATTGGATATCAAAGGACCAGAAGTCGACCTGGAGAGTCCTAGTGGCAAAATCAAGGGAACTAAATTCAAAATGCCAAGCATCAGCGGACCAAAGATCAGTATGCCAGATGTGGACTTCAATCTGAAAGGGCCTTCATTTAAAGGAGATATGTCACTTCCAAAGTTGGAAGGAGACATAAAAGCACCTGATGTTGATATCAATGCTCCAGACTTTAATATTCAAGGTCCAAAAGGTGGATTTGACATGCCTCACATAAAAATGCCTTCCTTTGGCTTCAAGGGCCCTAAATTGGAGGGTCCAGATGTTGATGTAAACCTTCCAAAAGCTAATATTGATGTGAAGGTACCTAAGGTTGACATTAAAGGCCCAGAAATTGACATTGAAGGTCCTGATGCAAAATTCAAAACCCCCAACATAAAAATGCCATCACTGTCAGGACCCAAGCTTCCAGATTGGGACCTTAGTCTAAAGGGGCCCAAAATGAAGGGAGATGTTGATGTGTCTGTTCCAAAGATCAAAGGTGACATCAGAACTCCCAAAATTGACATTGAAGGACCAGATGTTGACATTGAGGGGCCAAAAGGAGGATTCAAAATGCCTAAATTTAAAATGCCAGGCTTTGGAATGAAAGGTCCAAAACTTGAAGGAACTGATGTTGATGTTAGCTTGCCAGGAACGGATATTGATATTAAAGCTCCTGGATTGGAAATCAAAGGACCAGAAGTCGACCTGGAGAGTCCTAGTGGCAAAATCAAGGGAACTAAATTCAAAATGCCAAGCATCAGCGGACCAAAGATCAGTATGCCAGATGTGGACTTCAATCTGAAAGGGCCTTCATTTAAAGGAGATATGTCACTTCCAAAGTTGGAAGGAGACATAAAAGCACCTGATGTCGATATCAATGCTCCAGACTTTAATATTCAAGGTCCAAAAGGTGGATTTGACATGCCTCATATAAAAATGCCTTCCTTTGGCTTCAAGGGGCCTAAATTGGAAGGTCCAGATGTTGATGTAAACCTTCCAAAAGCCAATATTGATGTTAACCTACCTAAGGTTGACATTAAGGGGCCAGAAATTGATATTGAAGGTCCTGATGCAAAATTCAAAACACCTAAAATTAAAATGCCATCACTGTCAGGACCCAAGCTTCCAGAGTGGGACCTCAGTCTAAAGGGGCCCAAAATGAAGGGAGGTGTAGATGTGTATATTCCAAAGATAGAAGGTGACATCAAAACTCCTAAGGTTGACATTGAAGGGCCAGAAGTTGACATTGACGGGCACAGAGGAGGATTCAAAATGCCGAAATTTAAAATGCCACACTTTGGAGGGAAAGGTCCAAAACTTGAAGGGCCTGATGTGGATGTCAGCTTGCCAGGAACTGATATTGATATAAAAGCTCCCGGATTGGATATCAAAGGACCAGAGGTTAACCTGGAGAGTCCTAGTGGCAAAATCAAGGGAACTAAATTCAAAATGCCAACCATCACCGGACCAAAGATCAGTATGCCAGATGTGGACTTCAATCTGAAAGGGCCTTCATTTAAAGGAGATATGTCACTTCCAAAGTTGGAAGGAGACATAAAAGCACCTGATGTTGATATCAATGCTCCAGACTTTAATATTCAAGGTCCAAAAGGTGGATTTGACATGCCTCATATAAAAATGCCTTCCTTTGGCTTCAAGGGCCCTAAATTGGAGGGTCCAGATGTTGATGTAAACCTTCCAAAAGCCAATATTGATGTTAACCTACCTAAGGTTGACATTGAAGGGCCAGAAATTGACATTGAAGGTCCTGATGCCAAATTCAAAACACCCAAAATTAAAATGCCATCACTGTCAGGACCCAAGCTTCCAGATTGGGACCTCAGTCTAAAGGGGCCCAAAATGAAGGGAGGTGTTGATGTGTCTATTCCAAAGATAGAAGGTGACATAAAAACTCCCAAGGTTGACATTGAAGGACCAGAAGTTGACATTGAGGGACACAGAGGAGGATTCAAAATGCCGAAATTTAAAATGCCACACTTTGGAGGGAAAGGTCCAAAAGTTGAAGGGCCTGATGTGGATGTCAGCTTGCCAGGGGCTGATATTGATATTAAAGCTCCAAGATTGGATATCAAAGGACCAGAGGTTGACCTGGAGAGTCCTAGTGGCAAAATCAAGGGAACTAAGTTCAAAATGCCAACAATCACCGGACCAAAGGTCAGTATGCCAGATGTGGACTTCAATCTGAAAGGGCCTTCATTTAAAGGAGATATGTCACTTCCAAAGTTGGAAGGAGACATAAAAGCACCTGATGTTGATATCAATGCTCCAGACTTAAATATTCAAGGTCCAAAGGGTGGATTTGACATGCCTCATATAAAAATGCCTTCCTTTGGCTTCAAGGGCCCTAAATTGGAGGGTCCAGATGTTGATGTAAACCTTCCAAAAGCTAATATTGATGTTAACCTACCTAAGGTTGACATTGAAGGGCCAGAAATTGACATCGAAGGTCCTGATGCAAAGTTCAAGACACCCAAAATTAAAATGCCATCACTGTCAGGACCCAAGCTTCCAGAGTGGGACCTCAGTCTAAAGGGGCCCAAAATGAAGGGAGGTGTTGATGTGTCTATTCCAAAGATAGAAGGTGACATAAAAACTCCCAAGGTTGACATTGAAGGACCAGAAGTTGACATTGAGGGACACAGAGGAGGATTCAAAATGCCGAAATTTAAAATGCCACACTTTGGAGGGAAAGGTCCAAAAGTTGAAGGGCCTGATGTGGATGTCAGCTTGCCAGGTGCTGATATTGATATCAAAGCTCCCGGATTGGATATCAAAGGACCAGAGGTCGACCTGGAGAGTCCTAGTGGCAAAATCAAGGGAACTAAATTCAAAATGCCAACCATCACCGGACCAAAGATCAGTATGCCAGATGTGGACTTCAATCTGAAAGGGCCTTCATTTAAAGGAGATATGTCACTTCCAAAGTTGGAAGGAGACATAAAAGCACCTGATGTTGATATCAATGCTCCAGACTTTAATATTCAAGGTCCAAAAGGTGGATTTGACATGCCTCATATAAAAATGCCTTCCTTTGGCTTCAAGGGCCCTAAAATGGAGGGTCCAGATGTTGATGTAAACCTTCCAAAAGCCAATATTGATGTTAACCTACCTAAGGTTGACATTGAAGGGCCAGAAATTGACATTGAAGGTCCTGATGCCAAATTCAAAACACCCAAAATTAAAATGCCATCACTGTCAGGACCCAAGCTTCCAGATTGGGACCTCAGTCTAAAGGGGCCCAAAATGAAGGGAGGTGTTGATGTGTCTATTCCAAAGATAGAAGGTGACATAAAAACTCCCAAGGTTGACATTGAAGGACCAGAAGTTGACATTGAGGGACACAGAGGAGGATTCAAAATGCCGAAATTTAAAATGCCACACTTTGGAGGGAAAGGTCCAAAACTTGAAGGGCCTGATGTGGATGTCAGCTTGCCAGGGGCTGATATTGATATTAAAGCTCCAAGATTGGATATCAAAGGACCAGAGGTTGACCTGGAGAGTCCTAGTGGCAAAATCAAGGGAACTAAATTCAAAATGCCAACCATCACCGGACCAAAGATCAGTATGCCAGATATGGACTTCAATCTGAAAGGGCCTTCATTTAAAGGAGATATGTCACTTCCAAAGTTGGAAGGAGACATAAAAGCACCTGATGTTGATATCAATGCTCCAGACTTTAATATTCAAGGTCCAAAAGGTGGATTTGACATGCCTCATATAAAAATGCCTTCCTTTGGCTTCAAGGGCCCTAAATTGGAGGGTCCAGATGTTGATGTAAACCTTCCAAAAGCTAATATTGATGTTAACCTACCTAAGGTTGACATTGAAGGGCCAGAAATTGACATTGAAGGTCCTGATGCAAAGTTCAGGACACCCAAAATTAAAATGCCATCACTGTCAGGACCCAAGCTTCCAGATTGGGACCTCAGTCTAAAGGGGCCCAAAATGAAGGGAGGTGTTGATGTGTCTATTCCAAAGATAGAAGGTGATATCAAAACTCCCAAGGTTGACATTGAAGGACCAGAAGTTGACATTGAGGGACACAGAGGAGGATTCAAAATGCCGAAATTTAAAATGCCACACTTTGGAGGGAAAGGTCCAAAACTTGAAGGGTCTGATGTGGATGTCAGCTTGCCAGGAACTGATATTGATATAAAAGCTCCCGGATTCGATATCAAAGGACCAGAGGTTGACCTGGAGAGTCCTAGTGGCAAAATCAAGGGATCTAAATTCAAAATGCCAACTATCAGCGGACCAAAGATCAGTATGCCAGATGTGGACTTCAATCTAAAAGGGCCTTCATTTAAAGGAGATATGTCACTTCCAAAGTTGGAAGGAGACATAAAAGCACCTGATGTTGATATCAATGCTCCAGACTTTAATATTCAAGGTCCAAAAGGTGGATTTGAGATGCCTCATATAAAAATGCCTTCCTTTGGCTTCAAGGGCCCTAAATTGGAGGGTCCAGATGTTGATGTAAACCGTCCAAAAGCTAATTTTGATGTTGACCTACCTAAGGTTGACATTACAGGGCCAGAAATTGACATTGAAGGTCCTGATGCAAAATTCAAAACACCCAACATAAAAATGCCATCACTGTCAGGACCCAAGCTTCCAGAATGGGACCTTAGTCTAAAGGGGCCCAACATGAAGGGAGGTGTTGATGTGTCTATTCCAAAGATCGAAGGTGACATCAGAGCTCCCAAAATTGACATTGAAGGACCAGATGTTGACATTGAGGGGCCAAAAGGAGGATTCAAAATGCCTAAATTTAAAATGCCAGGCTTTGGAGTGAAAGGTCCAAAACTTGAAGGTCCAGAAGTTGATGTCAGCTTGCCAGATGTTGACATTGAGGGTCCTAGTGGCAATATCAAGGGAACCAAATTCAAAATGCCAACCATCACCGGACCAAAGATCAGTATGCCAGATGTTGACTTCAATCTGAAAGGGCCCTCATTTAAAGGTGATATGTCACTTCCAAAGTTTGAGGGAGACTTAAAAGCACCTGGTGTTGATATCGACGCTCCAGAGATTGATCTTAAAGGCCCCAAGGTTGATGTTTCGGGTCCAAAAGGTGGATTTGAAATGCCCCATATAAAAATGCCTTCCTTTGGCTTCAAGGGACCTAAATTGGAGGGTCCAGATGTTGATGTAAACCTTCCAAAAGCTAATATTGATGTGAACGTACCTAAGGTTGACATTAAAGGCCCAGAAATTGACATTGAAGGACCAGATTTTGACATTGAGGGGCCAAAAGGAGGATTCAAAATGCCTAAATTTAAAATGCCAGGCTTTGGAGTGAAAGGTCCAAAACTTGAAGGACCTGATGTTGATGTCAGCTTGCCAGGAACGGATATTGATATTAAAGCTCCCGGATTGGATATCAAAGGACCAGAGGTCGACCTGGAGAGTCCTAGTGGCAAAATCAAGGGAACTAAATTCAAAATGCCAAGCATCAGTGGACCAAAGATCAGTATGCCAGATGTGGACTTCAATCTTAAAGGGCCTTCATTTAAAGGAGATATGTCACTTCCAAAGCTGGAAGGAGACATAAAAGCACCTGATGTTGATATCAATGCTCCAGACTTTAATATTCAAGGTCCAAAAGGTGGATTTGACATGCCTCATATAAAAATGCCTTCCTTTGGCTTCAAGGGCCCTAAATTGGAGGGTCCAGATGTTGATGTAAACCTTCCAAAAGCTAATATTGATGTGAAGGTACCTAAGGTTGACATTAAAGGCCCAGAAATTGACATTGAAGGTCCTGATGCAAAATTCAAAACCCCCAACATAAAAATGCCATCACTGTCAGGACCCAAGCTTCCAGATTGGGACCTAAGTCTAAAGGGGCCCAAAATGAAGGGAGATGTTGATGTGTCTGTTCCAAAGATCGAAGGTGACATCAGAGCTCCCAAAATTGACATTGAAGGACCAGATGTTGACATTGAAGGGCCAAAAGGAGGATTCAAAATGCCTAAATTTAAAATGCCAGGCTTTGGAGGGAAAGGTCCAAAACTTGAAGGTCCAGAAGTTGATGTCAGCTTGCCGGATGTTGACCTTGAGGGTCCTAGTGGCAATATCAAGGGAACCAAATTCAAAATGCCAACCATCACCGGACCAAAGATCAGTAGGCCAGATGTTGACTTCAATCTGAAAGGGCCCTCATTTAAAGGTGATATGTCACTTCCAAAGTTTGAAGGAGACTTAAAAGCACCTGGTGTTGATATCGACGCTCCAGAGATTGATCTTAGAGGCCCCAAGGTTGATGTTTCGGGTCCAAAAGGTGGATTTGAAATGCCTCATATAAAAATGCCTTCCTTTGGCTTCAAGGGACCTAAATTGGAGGGTCCAGATATTGATGTAAACCTTCCAAAAGCTAATATTGATGTGAACGTACCAAAGGTTGACATTAAAGGCCCAGAAATTGACATTGAAGGTCCTGATGCAAAATTCAAAACCCCCAACATAAAAATGCCATCACTGTCAGGACCCAAGCTTCCAGAGTGGGACCTTAGTCTAAAGGGGCCAAAAATGAAGGGAGATGTTGATGTGTCTGTTCCAAAGATCGAAGGTGACATCAGAGCTCCCAAAATTGACATTGAAGGACCAGATGTTGACATTGAGGGGCCAAAAGGAGGATTCAAAATGCCTAAATTTAAAATGCCAGGCTTTGGAGTGAAAGGTCCAAAACTTGAAGGTCCAGAAGTTGATGTCAGCTTACCGGATGTTGACCTTGAGGGTCCTAGTGGCAATATCAAAGGAACCAAATTCAAAATGCCAACCATCAGCGGACCAAAGATCAGTATGCCAGATGTTGACTTGAATCTGAAAGGGCCCTCATTTAAAGGTGATATGTCACTGCCAAAGTTCGAAGGAGACTTAAAAGCACCTGGTGTTGATATCGACGCTCCAGAGATTGATCTTAAAGGCCCCAAGGTTGATGTTTCGGGTCCAAAAGGTGGATTTGAAATGCCTCATATAAAAATGCCTTCATTTGGATTCAAGGGCCCTAAATTGGAGGGTCCAGATGTTGACGTAAACCTTCCAAAAGCTAATATTGATGTGAACGTACCTAAGGTTGACATTAAAGGGCCAGAAATTGACATTGAAGGTCCTGATGCAAAATTCAAAGGAACCAAGATCAAATTGCCATCACTGTCAGGACCCAAGCTTCCAGAGTGGGATCTTAGTCTGAAGGGGCCCAACATGAAGGGAAATGTTGATATGTCTGGTCCAACGATCGAGGGTGACATAAAAGCTCCCAAGGTTGATATTGAAGGACCAGATTTAGACTTCGAGGGTCAGAAAGGTGGATTTAAAATGCCCAAGTTTACAATGCCAACATTTGGTGGTAAAGGTCCTAAACTTGAAGGCCCAGAAATTGATGTCAGCCTTCCAACAGCAGACATTGATATTAAAGCACCTGAAGTGGATATCACTGGACTAGATGCTGACATTGAGAGTTCTAGTGGTAAGTTTAAAGGGCCCAGATTCAACGTGCCCAATATTTCAGGACCTAAACTCTCCATGCCCAGTGTGGATTTCAATCTGAAAGGTTCCACTCCTAAAGGGGGTGTTGATGTCTCAGTTCCAAAGCTTGAAGGACCTGAACTCAAATCACCAACCATGACAATAGAAGGTGGAAAGACAGGTGTTACGTTTCCCAAGTTCAAGGGTCCTAAGTTTGGACTGAAATCTCCAGAAGTTGAAGGTCCTGATATAATGGTTAAAAAACCCATGTTCAGTGTGGGAGCTAAAGGTTCCAAAACAGATGTACATCTCCCAGACACTGAAGCAAGTCTGGATGCCCCTGATATTGACATCAGTGTAAAGGGGAAACGGGGTAAATTTAAGCTTCCTAAAGTGAAAGCAAAGGCAAAGAAACCTGATTTTGACATAGCAACACCAGCTGTAGATGTTGATGTAGACACACCAAATATTCATGTCAAAGGAACAAAGGTAAAGAAGCCTATGTTTGGTAAGCTTCATTTTCCTGATGTGGAATTTGATATGAAATCACCTAAATCAAAAGGCGCTGGGTCTTTATCTGAGGGACTGAAATCACCTGATATAGAGTTGCCATCTGTAGGCCTGAACGCTGCTTCTGATGGATCTTCTATGACTACTGATGCAAATCTTTCACTGGGCAGTGCAAGTGGTGGCCTTCAATACCCAGAGGGTACAGTCACATTCCCCAAAATCAAGGTACCAAAATTTGGTATTGCTCTCCCTCAGCTAAAAGGCCAAGAAGGTGGAGGAAATGTCAAATCTGAATTTTCAGTAACTGGAGGAATAAATCTACAGCCTCCGTCTGTTAGTGCCCAGAATGTTGAGGTTGCCAGTCCAGAACTAAAGCAAAGTAAAGTAAGGGTAAAGATGCCAAAACTATTTGGCAAATCAAAAGCAAAGGGCAGTAGTGTAGGTGACGTTCGGGGACCTGAGGGAGAATTCAGTGCCAGTGGAAAAGGAAGTAAAGACCTAAGTGTACACACTGGGGAATTAAAACTAGAAGGTGATCCTGGACTTGGTGTGTCAACTAAAGGCAAGTCAGCCTCACTGGATCTTTTCAAGAAATCAAGGCATCGATCGTCGTCTCTGAGTGATGAGGGAGGGCTTGCAGTCAGTTCTCCTTCAGTTCACCTAGATGCTGAGGGTGGCGACGTTTCATTAGACATGGGAGGAAGCAAGGTCAAAGGAAAGAAAAGCAAGTTGAAGTTTGGCACCTTTGGAGGGTTTGGTGCAAAGTCTAAGGGCTCATATGAAGTGTCACTTGGTGAGGGCAGTGAAGCAGGAGCAGAGGGAAGTGCAGGTCTGTCCCTACCCTCTAAAAAGTCAAGGTTGTCTTCATCTTCCAGCAGTGACAGTGTTTCAAGAGGCGGTTTTAGGTTCCCAAGACTTGAACTATCGGTCTCACCCAAAAAATAATTGGTTATGAAGCCAATTCAACTCTCTTGTACAGTCAAAAATACTCTCTTAGAACGGTAAATTCTTTAAACATCACTTTGTTTTAATCTCTGAAGACACACAGTGATCTTAATGTCATTAACAATAAGTAATTTTTTTCTTTTTTTTTAATAATTAGTCAGGAGTGCATGAGATTGTTTAAAATCCCTTCAAACTGTAAATAAGATTAATTTGTATTGTAATAATAAATATTGTTTTGTACATAGTCCAGATTTATTGAAAATATGCCATATCACCGAATATCCATCAATAGTTTATTACAGGGTTTGTCATTTTGTCCTACTACATTCTATGAAATCAATGTTTTAATGAACGGGTGTGGTATGTTTGTATCCAGGGGTCTATTGCACAGAATAGATCGTTACATTAGTTATTTTGAAGGAAAATCCTGTTTATACACAAAACACAAATACAAACAGTTACCAGTTTTTCTTAATGAAATCATTTTTATTTTCAAGCCTTGATATAATATAACCGTTGTAGAAGTATATTTATGTAACAGAGAGCTGGCCAGGGGAGGACTTGGAGCATCAGACCTCGAATTTTGGAGGCTAACTAATGTAACAGATAAAAATTAGTCTCTGGAAATAGGTATTTTCTCAATAACTCAGTCTGTTATTTTGTTGGTTGAATTCATTATGAGGTTTATTCACAGAGTGGTAATGACAAATCATACATTTTTTAAGTCAGAATTTTCTCTGAAATTGTCTCACACGCAGTCTTCAATTTTTTTTCTCATTAATTTTATTTATTATTTTTCATTGCTTGATTCAGTTTAATTAATTTTGTATATTTTAATTCATTCATTCATTAATTTGTTATCTCACTAAATCATTCATATATTCACAGACTGAACTAATGTGACGTCCTATTTACAGGAAGTTCGCTTTTTAAAAAATCACTCTAACTTCTAACCTAATGCTTCGAAACAATGCGCACTTTGAAATGAGTGCAGTCCGCCACTGGCTGTCGCTAACACATTCACATTCTGAAGGGTGATGGTGTTGTATACACCATTATTGCAAAGACAATCACTGTTTAGAAAAAACTATCAACTCTTTAAAATGCTGTCAGTACTTCTCTGTTCATTTTTAAGCAAATCAATTCACCTTCAAATTGTATGTGAATTACCCAAAATATGCATTTGTGTCACTTGTTTTAAACAGTTTTTGCTTCATTATTTTGTCATTTTCATTCTTACCTTTTTTACGATCCTCTGTATTTTATTTCTTTTGTCACTCTCTGTACACACTGCTTATGAATATGTAAAGCCATGTCACAAATATAGACATTTGTATTTCATTTGTATCCAAACATATGCATTGATAAAGAGTTGCATAGTTTGGATGAGATATGATGAAAATGGAACACAATATTTTGGGTCTATTCTTTTGTTTGCATTCTGCCAAAGAAACTAAATAAAAAATTTATAGAATTAATAATGTTTCTTCAATCTGTATTTACTATTTATATGTAATATGATATATGATCAATACTTAGGATTAAGTTAGTTCCACTTTACAGTAAAGTTATTCAAATATTCAATAACCTTCACGATGCTCAGGTGCACAACATAGAAAAGTTCCCCATGTATATTTGGTAATTGGACTCATATGACACTGGACTTAGTAAAACGTTTATGCAGAGATGAGGCAAGCTTTTGAATTATTAATTAATTTTGACTGAAAAATTAACAATCATACAACAACTCATCTGACTAGTTTAATTATTTGTATTTTGAAGATTTGTCATTGGTGATATGCTGTTCACGACTGATAAAGCTACATATAGCTAACATCAGATACAGTGATATATTAAATTCAGTAAACAGGTCATGACAAACACCAACAAACAGTGGACTGTATCACTCCACATAGAAATATATATATATTCACAGTGCATTTATCCAACAGGACAAACAGTAAGGTTTCCATTAAAAAAAAAAGGATCAAAGTAATGATGTAATGGAACAGGTATATTTCAAGATGTTGGGCAGGCCCCTTTAGAAACGTTTAGAGTACCCTGTTTCATCCTGAAATAGTACTGAACTGAATTGAGGACATGCAAAGTTTTATAGTATACAGTATGGATTGTACATATCTCAGTTAAGTTAAATTGTATGGAATTTGGACAATTACGATTACCCTGCACATCTACTGCAAAGTCTACTAAAAAAAATACCTTAATAAACCAAACAAGAAACAGGAGATATGTTTTAGAATTTCAAAAACATTGAGATATAATTGACATGATAACGGGACACTTGACGACACTAAAAAGTAGTCTCTGTAAGAATTTATGAAGCCTGGATTTGGCTGCTTTTCTTTTTCTTCGATAGGAACTGAAAGTTTCACATTTGGAATAAATAGAGAAAGACGTCTTGTGCCATAACAAACAAAAACAATAAAGTGGCAGGCGAAATAGCTGAATGTTGAACAAAACACTGTTGCTGTGTCTGAAATTATCCACTCATTCACCCCTTACTTTACTGCTTAGGGTCTTCTCTGTAGAGGTCTTTATGGTAAGTTCAACAGAAAAATAATTATTTTGGGGACACTTTTCCTTTTTTTAACATCATTGTCACAGGATTATGACATGCAACAACATTGGCCGGTGAAAAATCAGACAGGTAGAATTACTATGTTCAGGTAAAGAAACACGGTGAATGAACATCTTTAAATGTATAAATAAAGTTGTTTGTCTTAGTTTGTGCTATAATGCACTACCCTGCTCATATTTAACTTTGTATAACAGGTTGGGCTATTCCTCCTGCCCTCTCTCCTCTCATCTCTTCACCATGAACACAATGCATGATGGCTATATGTTGCTTGTTTGGTGACCATCTTGATACGCTTCTTTTAATGATGCATTGTGATTATTTCAACAGTCAGACAGCACTACAAAATGGCAAACTCACTATAGTGTGGACTGTAGTGATTATGAGTGATTTTGGACACAGCGTATGTCTTGCATAAAGGAGAGGGGAGCTGTAGATGATGATGATCGATTATCATTACAAATTTTCTTCATTGTCACATTGTTTTCACATTTTCGTTTGATACATTATTACTTTTAAAATCAGTTACATACTGTTTATGGAAAAGTTTTTGGACTTTAACAAACTAGGGAAAGATCATATCCATGGTAATAAGTAAAATTGAATCCCTCTTATTACTGTCACTGACTTTTATTTCATTGGTCCTTTCACTCAAATTTAGCCTTAATGTGGAGATGAATACAGATAACAAGATAAATATGGCAAAATGAAAATGTTGTAGGGTCCTTTGAAACCCCTGGAATATCAGAACAGTGTACTTATGTGTCTTCTTTGAGGAATGGAAAATACACCACCAAGTGGTTGGACTACAATAAACCACTGTTACAAGGATCTGATATATACACCATGAAAACTCTGTAGACTTTAAACAGAGGTTTTTGACATTAGTTAATGCTAAAATAAATTCGATCACATTCATTTTCAGTTTTACTTTTTGTTTCATTAACATCGATGACTATCTTTTTGGCATCATAAATAATTAAACTGTATTTGCTGTGAACAAACATTGGCTTTCTTCAATAATATTATTTTTTTATCAGGCAGACATGTGAGATATTCCCACGTTGACCAGATTAATTAAAACAAGTGTTATAGTTTTCTTAGGGTGAGGCTTTGTGAGAGCAGTGTTGTGCCTCGAACACAGGATGTGATCCCATTACTCATGGCTGCATGTGCACAATTGTACTGCAAAGGAAGGAACTTTTTCAGGAGTTTCCTTTAAAAGAGGAAAGTGCCCCTTTCCTTTGTGGAGCATGACACAGAAAGGAAAGGACCCAGGAGAAGAAAAAAAGGGGAGCAGTCCTGCACGGCTGTGATGTGTACGTTTTTTGGATTCCATGTATCTCTGGGATGTTTTCATTTTAGACGATAATTCCACTGGTCGAATGCTGAAGAGTACAAATAGAATCCCTTTCTCCAGGTAAGAAGCACGATGACAGACTTTTTTCGACGGTGAATGAACACCAATGCCTTAGCACATTCGATGGGATAGTCAGAAAGAGACTAAAACATTTTTCTCATGTATTCTGATTCCTTGGTTAATCTAATTCATATGTGTTTTAAACCATTTCTCCCATTGATTCGGGAGGTACAGTAACACGCTTTCAGGCTCAAACTCGTTTCATAACCCTGGTCACAGACATGAAAGATCACGGATGTTTCAGCAAAGACCTGGATATTCTTATAATTGAGGGTAATATGTTGCTCTGAAATTTCAAATCACTATTTATATGAGCAGTATGCTTGAGATAAGATGCTGTGTATGTAAAATATTTAGATATAGATTAACCTATGCTTTTATGATTAATTAATGCTGAACTGTTATCACATTCATATTTATACAGTTTTGAAATGTTTGAATAATATTGATCTAAGCTGTATTTGCAGTATATATAATAATATAAAATATCAACATTTAATCAAGACATCTTGATTTCTATTGCATCTGGAGCTACCTGTCCTGTCCAGTTAAAAAAGGTTATGTTGACTGGGGAGGCAGATGTTAGATGATAATTTGGTTTACCACACCAGTCTGACATCCCATGTGTCATGATGCAGAGTGCAGCCAGATGGTGTCCTTGACTCCTGCAAGAATAAGGAAGGTTACCCAGTGTGATCTGTTTCCATACATTAAATCATATCTCACTTTAATAAACCTTGAGCCTATTATTATTGTTATTATTATTATTATCTGCTTTTTGGAGGCAGTTTAGCACAAATACAGCTATATTTAAAGATAATTTTATATAAAATAAAAACAAGAAATATGATAATTAGGTTGTTTAGTTACATAATAAGTTGCAGCGTGGGGAATAATATTATTTATGATTTTGTCAATTCTAAGGCCTATAATTAAGCATTTCTTATCCTTAATGTAGAAGAGTATAGAGACTCATAACACAATTAATTTACTTATTGTACATTTAAACATAAATATATTGCAAGCTATTTAAGGAATATAATGAAAGTGGTTATAGTGTCACTCAGTCCAACACCATAAAAAGTGTGGACAACATACTCAAATGCATTATCAATAAAACCTCTACAATTAATTCATGGTATTAATTCATTTCATTAGTACGCTATGGATGATTGTATCTCTGTTGTGAAATGGTCAAAGTCAAAAGGTGAAGGTCTACGGCGTAGCAAACCAAAATGGCTTTTTTTATGGACAACTGAAGCCCAGGGCAACCAAGCTGATGCTGTTGAAGATACACCAACTCAAAGCATGTGTGTAAACCCACTGAGTAATTTGCATCCCCAGTTCTAACCAGTTAGGCTCCAAAATCGCATAATATTATTGAAAATATTTGTATATACAGAGAAGGTCCTTATTATTAATTCAGTGGTTTGCCTCTTGACTATGAAAACAATGTTTGAAGCTCTACCATTGTTATTGTATCATTAGCATAAACACTTTATACGATGCGAAAAACATCGGATGAGCCACACACTTCATGTTGTCTTTCAGCCTTCTGTAATTGTAACCATAGAAATGATTTGAATAATGCATTGACCTGAAAATGTTTTATTGCGTTTTTCTTGATCACGTCGGAAAATCTTATGATCCTTTGTGTGTTGTTGTTTGGCATGTGTGAAGAACACAGGGACTTAGACTTAAAGTGACATTCTCAGCTAGGAAGGACTAGTGGGCTCTGAGGCGTTTCCAGATGATTCAATGAGCCCATGTGTTATGTGAGGGGCTAGAAACCGTGTCCATGCATCCTCAGCTGTAAATACGTTATTTATCATCAGAGAAAAGAGGCAATGTGCAATCTGTGAGTGGAAGATATTTAAACATATTTTATAGATCAGATTGATGCCTGTGTAACTTTCCCATCAAATAAGATCCGCTGTTGTCCTCCTGGTGGATATTAGTGGACACGGTAACAAACCTGCAGTGGGAGGTGGTGGAGGCGGATTAGAGATTGTGCAGTGTTGAAATCCAGCAGTTTGAGTGTAATGTTCTTTCACCTTTGTCACGGGGGTGGAAATTTAGAGCGAGTACAGAAAGACTGTGTTTTTATTTCGATCCATGTTGCAGGAATGTGAATGTCAGTGATAAACAGTGAAAACAGTGTGAATAGGGATCTCAGCATTAACATTGAGTTATTTCAATGAAAATATCCATAAATCCTCACCAGATGCTATATGCAGCATCAAGCAGGTGTAAGGAATGTTGTGGTTTATAGTCTGTCAATCATTTTGTAAGGAATTACTGCCTGCCTCATGGGCATATACAGTTTCCTTTGGAACATAATAAAGTAGCTGAGACATCCAGATCCAATAGTAATGACAAGATATCCCACACAGCATGTGCCAGACCTTTCATATGCTGTAAATGGATTGATCAAATGTACCTAAACGACCTTGTATGCTGTTTCCCTGCCCCTGTGCCTTTAAGCAGGGGTTTAGTTGTTGTATATCAATTACCTACATTGGAGGAGTATTAAGCAACCGCAGCAGCAGGATCTATTTTTGAAATGTAGGAGACGGTTTTATGAAGCCCTGACTGTTGAAGCGGCAGCTGACTGACCTTGAAGGTTCATCACTATGTAGTTTTTCACTTGTAATCACAAGGGGCTTTCAAAGCAGGGACTGAAGGAGAATATATTTTTTTCTGCATGACTACCTGCACTGAGACATCCCCCCTTGGGTTCCTGTTTGATGAGAGAATAGCAGGCTGCACATGTGCGTGTTGGTATGAGATAAATTTCATTTTCCTTTAACAGTGTGAGTTGGTTATTTATGAGTCATTTATTTATCTATCCCTGCTTTTCTGAATGCATGAGAATGTGTGTATATACATGAATGGATTACAAGCTCCAAGTAAGAGTCCAGATCATGCAGTGTAGTTGGTAGTCTTCCTCGTTCTCTCCTTCGGCAAGCACCGATTTACTTTGTTAAGGTGTGACCTCATCATCCTGGCTCAATGATACCCCCCCCCCCCCCTCCCCCTGCAAGAGCAGGCAGCCCTGATATCACACAAGCATACATAGTCACACAGGGACACACAGAAGAGTAGCAGAGGCAGGGCTGGGAAGATTTTCTCATTTAATTTCCAGGGTATATGTGTCTGTCTCTCACTGTGTGTGTGCACAGGGGAGACGAGCAGAGAGAGAGGGAGAGAGAGAAGGCGAAACAGAGGAGGCGAAGGGGAGGGTGTGTGGATCATGCATGTGCATTAAGTCAGCTCCAGCGGCGCAGCAGCAGCAGCAGCAGCAAACAGAAACAGCAGCAGCACAGGAGGAAGGAGAGAGAGAGAGAGAAAGGCAGAGAGGGAGAGTTGGAGGGAGGGTAGTAGTCGCAGGCACAGGAACAAAAGCTGCAGAGGACTGCTTTCCATCTCCAATAAAAGAACAACGGAGGTGTAATAGAAGGAGGAGGGGGCGGTCATGATAGTAGTGAGACAATAACGGAAGAGAAGAGGCACGTTTTAGTCAGAGAGGACTGAAACCAGGGCTCTTCTCCTCTCTGCTCTCCATGTTTTTGGGGAATCATCGTACCATTGCCTTCATCTCCAAACCCAGAGGAGGATGTCTGTGTCGGGGAAGAAGGAATTTGACGTGAAGCAGATCCTCAGGCTTCGCTGGCGCTGGTTCAGCCATTCATCCCAAGGTTCGGCTGGCAGCGGAGGTGGTGGCGTTGGCGGGGTGGGAGGCTACATCCAACAGGATGGCCTGGACCACCGAGGGACGCCCACCCAGGGTCGGCTGAAGAGTCACTCACGGGACAGAGGTGTTGGGGCACTACGGAAGACTAGCAGCCCGGCCCACAGCATCTTGGCACCAACACCAGGGCCCACGCCTGTCTATGTCAGAGCAGGGCAACAATCATGGCACCAACAGAACACCATCCATGGTCTCCAGGTCAACGAGGAGACCATAAAGAGCAGCTCCTCACCCAATGCCACAAGGAAAGAGGACCCCAACACTGGCCAGGAAAATGTGAAGAGCAGCACAGAGGAACCTGCAGAGGTGGAGGCCAGAGAGAGGTATGTTATTAGGTGTACAATACTTACGAGGCAAAGATTGAGGCGCCGCATCACTCACTGTGCATGGCATATGCTCGGTTAGCATAATGCCATTTTGGGAAAACATGGTGCCCTCACATTTCACAGGAAAATTAATTATATTTCATAGAGAAAGTATGATGTCTGAAGCAGAACTCCAGGATTAAAGAGTGAGACTGATTTGTTTTGATCAGGAAATAAGATCACATAGGAAAAATACTTCAAATGTGTTCCAGAGATTAAATATACCTTAACAATGAAATCAAATGAAGAGCATGCTACAGCAATTTAACTTCATTCACGTTAGACTGCCAGGATGCATGTACATCCTTTAATTAGAATAAGGTTAAATGATCTGCACAACTATCATATTTCCAATTCATTCAGAGTAGGCAGCTGTTACCAGGGCTCACCTAGGGACAGCTCACCCTCACTGTCCACAGCATGTTAGGTTGTATAAACCAATAAAGCATCCTTTTAATTATTCAGTGGACCGAAAGCCGAGGCTTTTTCTTCCCCACCTTTTCTGTGTTGTGGTCCAGAATACATGAACTGTGCCTTCGCTCAGCTCCACAGAGTATTTCGTTTTTTACACAGCACACTAATGCGTTCTTTCATAGATCTAAAAGTGGATACAGGAAAGGGCAATTACTTCATGTACCGGACCTATAAAAAGAGGAAGTAGTGAAATCACATGCATTATCTAGACTGATGCTGCAAAACACTTTAAATGCAAGAAGCTATCGTGACTAGCAGATAGCACGATGGTTACTGAATGTATTTTGCACCAAAATACTAGTGTAAAGCTACTGGATCAGAGATCTTTTCTTCAGCTACCGATCCCACCCACTGCCATTTCAGGTACACCCCCCCTATGCCATTTCAGGTACACCCCCCCACTTCGATGTGAACCTACATCTTCTTCCAGGAAGTAAACAGGTTAGAGATGTGTGTGTGTGTGTGTGTGTGTATGTGTGTGTGTGTGTGTGTGCGTACGGATGCTGTCTGGCAGAACACTAGAATCATTCCACATCAAGGATGAAAAGACCAGCTCTCCTTTTATCTTGTCTGTGACATTCTGAGGTGACTGCTCCTTTAAGCTCTTCTGATTCCTGCGTGTTGTTGCCCCATACAGCTGGTGATGAAGTGAACAGCGAAAGTGAACCTGTCCCCCTTTGTTCTATAAAGAGAGCTCGCTGTGATTTAACAGACAATCGTAAATAACCACTCTCTACCTATATACAGCCAAAAATGTGTCAATGTGCACTTAATAAAGGCCAGGGCCAGTGGACGGTTGGGTTCCCTGAACAGCACATGAATAATTCTGAGTTAAGATGCAGTTTCGGAATCGGCTCAATTCTCTGCTCTCCGTGTTGGGATAATTGGCAGATGTTCATGTTTGGGGTCCCTATGTGTGAAAAGAGCATTCATAAAAGATGTGCCTTACAGTAAAATTGTCTAACTCTCTAGCTCTCAGGGGGACCTTGAGTTCATGCTGGCCATGTAAAATACAACGCGGCCATCATCCTTTTGACAATGATACTGAATTATTAAATGGTTCTTCTCTGTTGGATAATAAAATATATCCTTGTCTCAGATGTACTGGATTGTAGCGATTCCTTCTTTTGAATTTGACTGTCAGAAATTAAATCTGATTGGAAATACATTTTAAGGGGTTTGATTCTTTTTCTCCTACCTAATCTGTTTTGCACAATGTTTTGAGACAATCTCAATAAATCAATGAAGTAAATTAGGCTAAAGAATCAGTGTTGTCTGATTATTCAGTGGCTCCAACAGCAAGCCTGTGGACAATTCATGTCTGTAAATAACGTATGGACATTCACTGTAGTACGTACGTAGCTGCACAGCGAATTAGGTCAGGGACTGTGTCATGGCTTGTTCATGTTCATCAGCGGCTAAGCAGATGTGTGGATGTCACTGAGATATGCACATTCATCTACTTCACCAGCTGGGTGGCCCTATTACGTCTCACATCATAAATCTTTGACACGTAATTTGTCACTATCCCTCAGGCTGGCTCCAGAAATGAGCTCTGCCGGCTGTGAAATATACAAAAGTTTTTTTAGCCGTTTCTCTGTTGCCTCAAAAAGACGTGTCAGTCATTTGGTGGTGCATGCCCCCTTCAGTGATTACTTTCATTCACATAATGTGCACAGCAAATCTGTCCCATCCGTTTCTTCCATGTTTTCATTGATTTGGTTTCTCACTTCTGTTATTAGTGTTCAAGATTGTTGTCAATCCGTCTCATCTAAGTGGCAGAGTCAATAAAAAACTATATCTCATGCTAACATGTGGGCGTAAGATGTGAAGTTTTATACTTATAGGATAATAAGGATAAATCATTAGTTATCTGGTGTTTCTGTGGCAGGAAATCAAACTTCAAACCTTGAGCCGATAAAATGTTTTTCTATTAAATGTAGTTAATTATGTTTAGTAGCACATTTTAAAACCTGTGTGGGTGCCGTGACTATTAGAGATAACTCAAAAAGGCAGCAACTCCTTTATATCCTGGTCTATGCTGGTGAAATTATTCTCATTCTAAGATGCCTCCCCCTGAATATAATGAACCTTTCTCATCCAACAGACTAGACTGTATATACAGAGCTGTTAAATCAAATAGGATATAACATCTTTTGTTTCCAACCTTTAATCCCAATGCTGTAAACTGTGTGTTTGTGCTATCCTCCCGACTCTCATCCAAATAACCTCTGCCCATTGTGGGCAGAGAATATACGACAGAAGTTAACCTGAGTGGAATAGAAACCCTGACCTCTCCCACATAAACACTAACAGAGGCTTGAGTCAGCGGGCTGTTAGTTTGAATGATATCTCAATTCTCTCTCTACCACCTTGGAAAAAGAAACACCACCACCCCCTTTCCCCCCCTGTCAACAGCAGTAATTCAGATATTTGTCGGATGGCTCATAACACCACAAGGCTTAGAGGGTCTCGGTCTGCATGTGATTCGTGCAGCGGAGGCGTCTTTAAGATGCTGCAAACGGCAAAATGCAGGAGATCCGTGGTAATCTCTGCAATGTATCCCAGAGGATTAGGAGATTTTGTGATCATATGTAATTGATTCTTTAACTTGGCCAGATCAGCATTCTGTACACAAGGGAAATGGAAGCAAAACATCCAGTTTTCAGCAGTGAGAAGGATGACACGTTGGATTTATTATTTATTTCTGGTCAAATGATGATTGGTATTTTTTCCCCCTCAAATGGAACCAATTATGAATTTTCTATGAATCATGAAGGGGTCATGACTTAGTTCACCAGTGTCTTGAGGCTCACATTCAGTAATTTGCATCGAAAGACAATCATGATGGGATTACTATAATAGCATGTAGAATAATTTGAGAAATAATTCAACCAGACAAATATTATGACATTTAAGCTTTAAAGTTTAATGCCTAGCTAGATAGACAAACAACATGCAGGATCTACATATTTGGATCTGTAAACATCCACTGAAGTGTTGTGGATTAATTTGTTTACCCACTAACATCAGTCGTAAATTAATTATGGACAACACAACAACAGTCTCATGCACTAAGCGAGTTAACCTGCCATCAGCAAAGCAGTGAGGAGCTTTCTGCAAAGATCTGCACATTTTTCACTTACAGGACGCCCCCAATCCCCAAAGCACACAAACACACGCACACACACGCACACACACACACGCACACACACGCACACACACACACACACACACACCGTACACTACATTTCTCAGAATAAAAATGCAAAGCTTGGTGATGTAAGTGAATCTATGAAGAAGGACTTAAAATCACAATAAAATATAGTTATATTTTATAATATTAGAATTTACTACACCTTTAAAATTAACCATTCTTTTAAGAGCGCAGCCTCTATTTTGAAATATGTTCATGTCACATAGCACAGTATTCCGCATGGCTTTAAACAGATATCTCACTTATATGTGCAAGTTAATTACGCAGAATTGAAATCATAAAAGAAAAGCATCGTTTCACTCATAATTTTTCATTTTCACTGAGCCAGATTTCTCCCCTCTTGGTGTAGTTCCTTAATATTCAAAACATGAATCAGTAACCCACCTGCGATGTTCATTACCTGCTCGCAGACATTATGCTGACAGGAACTTCTCCACTTCTTTTCACCGCTCTCTCAGTAAAGGCTGAGGGTAAAAGCTATAAGAAGGCAATATTTCATTTTGCGTTAATAGCCGTGCCAATTTTTCCACTGCACTCTCACACACAAAGGGCCCGCTGGCCACATTTGGAGCAGATTCCAAAAGGCACTGGTCCTGCACGCAGTTACATTACCTCCAGCATTATCAATATTAGATAGGTGTGTCCAGCGCGACAATGGCATCAGAAGCAGAATGTCTGTCGTAAGCCTTGTTGAGGAAAAGCGCAGAGAGGAAAATTGTTTTTTGTGCAATGTTATCGTTTCAGTCTCTGTGCCGGGATCAAGTGATTACTGTCAGTGTACGTATTTCTCTCCGCACAAAGCCGAATGGCAGCACAACACCTGTCAAAGTACGGAGCCATAAAGATCTCATGGAATATATGGACTTGGCACACTCTGAACGAGGCTTTGTCATAGTTGTTGGATTCTCAACCCGACCCGGGCTACACAGCAGACTTCAGGAATAAATGGATGTTACAATCCATTTTGAAAGAGACATTTCCCATTTGGCCGGGTCAGGCTGCACGACTTTCCCTCTCACAGAGGGAAGGAGTTGAAACTACTTGGAATAAGACTGGGATTCTCTGCAACACGTCTGACTCATAACTTTTACAGCCAGCGGCTAATCTGGGCTGACGAAAGCACATCTTGAAGCGTATAACCATTCATCTGAGAGGGCAGTGTCAGCACAGTGAGAACTTGATTATGGCAGATGGAACGCAGGGAAGGACATTAAGCAGGATGTTTTTAAGTAGGTCCCCTGTAATATCATGCATTTCCTACATGTTACTGATAGTAATATAAAGAGGAGAGAGAGAGAAAGACCTTGATGACCCTCTCTCTCTTATCCAGGATATTTTTTACAGACAAGCTGCGCACACACAGCCTCTTCATTCATGGAGGACCACCCCCCTCTCCCCCTCTCCAGCCCCCACACAGACTGTTTGTCGCACTGCCATCAGGCCGCAGGTTCTGCAGCATCAAAACCAGCAGTATGACGTTCTGCAACAGTTGCTTCCCCTAAGCTGTCAGACTCTTAAACAGCCTGTACACACACACACACACACACACACACAGGACATTTCAATGGACAAGCCTGCACTAGACACCGACCGATCATCACAACTATAACACCTATTATCACTCTTAATTATATTTATTATTATTTGCATATGTATCAAAGTTTTTAGTACTATTGTTATAATTGTTTTCAAATTTTCGTAATATAGTAGTTTAGCATAATACTATATTATACTTATGATACACAATAACATACTTATAATATCTTTACTACATAATGTTATAAATACAATTACAGTTTTCTCTATTACTATTTTACTAACATATATGCTAGTACTTTCATCTATATATGCAGTTAGATTGGTACAGGGACATTGCACTATGCATATATTGTGTATTTATTATTAATTGATCAAATATTTGATCATTAATTAACAATCAACATATTGGGTTATATACATTACTAACCACAGTTCTATTCTCAGATTTGAATCCATTATTTATTTATAATTAATTCTGCCAAACATGGCTACGTTTTACTGTTTACATGTGGATGTGCACTTTAATCACCAGTTATCACACGCAACACACCCAACCTTCATTGTCTTATTCTGTTGCTTATGTTGTTTGTTGTGTTGCACTTTTTTTGCACTCTGGTCTATGAGGAACAAGAAACCTGAGATTGTCTTTAACTTTTGCTTTAAAATATACATGGATTTTATCAAAGACACCCTTAAAATAGTCGTCCAGTTTTGACAACACAGCAAGAAAATAAGCTGCATAGGGTCTGTTTCACCTGCACAGCAGAGTTAGTTGAAGATGTGGCTTCTTCTTTGGGATCCAATTAGTTACGTTGAGGTGCGAAAGCTCCGGGAAGGTGCGAGGAGCGAGTGACAAGACTTCAGATGATATGTTCTCACTGGTGGAAATCTGATGTGTAGGATAAAGGAAGACTCTATTCAAGTTTATTTTGTTTGGTTAATTTGCCTTCTCATGGTTCTCATAGGCCCATTCTAATAGTTTGTAGATCCATAGGCCCTCCTGTGTCTCGTATTGAATTGCTTGGTTCTATGCGATGCATAGCAACGTCCCTTCAGCAGTTTCTCAGAAGCAAGGTGCTCTGGGGCTTTAGTGCCTCAATAAAATTGGGCTATACCTCTGATGATCCGACCCACTACAGAATGCGAACCATACACCTCACAGAAATTTACTGCTCCCTAGAATGTGATACCAAAGCAATTAGTGTCGGAGAGATTGGTAGACATGAAAAATCCGTACAGCATGCCCAGGAGCCAATACAAAGGCAATGCATCTCAGTTTAATGGCCCATTGCTTATTCAGTCTTGTTTGGTGTTCCTCTCCAAGACTCCAGAGTCAGTGGGGAATTACCCTGACAGGGCAATAAATTACTCATGCATTTAGCATAAAGTCTCCCGGTAAAGATTAGACTATAGGATACTGCAGTGACTGGAGAGCAATATAAAGAATTCCCAGAGGGAAAATGTTTTCGCTTTTGGTAATCAAATCAGAGAAAGTCACACACTTGGCTAAAAACTGTATAATAGTGTGTTAATCAGGACGTCAATACGGGCCACCATCCCCTCCACCCTGCCTGCTCGCAGTATATGTGTCTATTTATTCTGCTCCCAAGCACTGCAGGCTTTTCAGTTCATTTGTATTGACGTATCTGTAACTATCTTTACTAGTTTTTCATATCAGCGTATGAGCGGTAATGAGCGAGGACATAAAGTGTCTCTTTAAATAGCAGTGACATTTTTTCTCGGGCGCTATCAGTGCTCACGCAGCAGAGGCACCCTGAGCCGACAGTAAATTCCCTCGGAGAGACGGCTCGGGTCTGTTTATGTGGCGTAGCAAACAACCCTAAATGTCAATGAGCGGACTCGCTCTGTGAAGGACACCAGAGTGACTGGGCCGCATTATTTGCCACGAGTCTGAGGGATTACTTGGATGCCTGTAAAACAGCATGTAATCTAGCAGCCTTTGGGGACGGAGAACCAGCCTTGCCACAGTGCAGCGAGAGAACAGGCTTCTTAGCACAACACATGTGCACACACAGATATGCAGACACACGCACACAAGAACAAAGGCATGCACGCACACTCACAGGGAAATTCCGTCTGGGAAGCTGTTGCATCCATTGTTGTGCTTGCTTGTCCCATTGGATTGAAGAGCTTGGTTATCCACTTATGTACGGAGTTTAGTCTTAACAGTTTTAATTTCAGTTTAGAGAAAGATGCAGATTCACCGCAGAGAATAGAGGAGAAGAGCCACGTGTCTGAATAAGCTCTTTTGTGTCCTCAACAATTTCATTGCTTATCTTACTGTGTACAGCTCCATAATTTATTTTATTTCATACTTGGCCAAAGAGGACGAAAAATTAGAGAAATAAATAATGAGTTGAATTATTTTGTCTTCCTTAATTAATCTTTTCTTATCTATTTCACCTGTATTGTCACTTTTTTTTCTCTCCGTTTCTTCAAGTGAGGCTGTTGTTCCCCAGTTTAAATTTGACCGCATAGCAATGTTCTGGTCTTAACGACGAAGCACTTTACACCATGAGTCACATTCACTCATAAACACACCTCCATACTGCGTTTCCCATCGTGCTCAAGGACACTTTGACATGCAGGCTGGAGGAGGCGAGGATCAAACCGCAGACCTTCCAATTAGTGGCCGACCTGCTCTTCCTCCTGAACCACAGCCGCCTCATTTACTGTTTACAAACTTCTATGTCTAAATTGAATAGTAAAGGGCGAATAAAAAAAACTCATGTAGTGTTCAGAAGAGTTATTGAAGGAGGATTTGGGACCTGATGGTGAAATGCTGAAATGTTCAGAGAGCAGGAAAAATGTGCATTCAGAAGCACAGGAGCTACGATGCTAGCATTAATCTTACATTAACACAGACAGGGTTAATCCCTTTAGTTGTTATTTTCTAATCACACTACATCTCTTTTCTCTGCCTTCCCTCCAGGTTGGTTCTGAGCACCTTCTCCAGAATGAACACCAACTCCTCAGATGAGTTTTTCCAGGCCACCAACCACGCAGAGCAGACGTTCCGGAAGATGGAGACGTACCTGCAGCACAAGCAGCTGTGTGATGTCCTCTTGATAGCGGGGGATCACAAGATACCGGCTCACAGGTCGGTGCTAGCACTTCTGCCTGCTTTGATTGCGTTAATCACGCTTGCATCAGCTTTAGTGTAGAGTTACATTAAGGCGGTGGTCTGGGCAGCAGTTCACATATTGGTGAATAAATTATTATGTATTTGAAATGCAAAGCCAGATTCCTCTGATTTACAGTTGATAGATACGCAAACCCGGTGTTCACTTGCACGTAAACAATGCTCACTGCTGTAATCTAAATTCACCTCAGCCCTTCCTGATTCCCACTGTACATTTGATACAAGGACGAACACTGTGATCCGCTACACGAGCTGTCAATATTTGGCCATCCAGTTCCCCGGTTGAATGGCTAAATTGATGTGATTGCACAACATCCGCTGAATGCTGAGAAGCATCGTGTACACCGAACGCAGGCACTTGTACGCCGGCGCATTTTGTTCACCCAGACTCCTGAAACAGAAACCAGAAGGCTCCACAGAGAGAGCTGGAGAAAAGTATCAGTCACTGACCTAGTTGGGTGAAATGAACAGTTCTCTGACTGCCTGTCTCAGTGCCGTTTTATATTTGCTCACAGAGCATAACCAAGCACAGCAGGGATGATGTATAGACATAATACATTACACACAATATAATAAATTTACTCTTTACTGTGTGGAAGTGTTGAAAGTGATTAATTTTAAATGAGTACATGGGAATTTCTACACTGCAGTCTTCATTCAATAACCTGCAATGTCAAATGTTCTAAGACATTTTTGCTGTTTAAAAAACATCATTGAAAACCATAAAATGAAATATCATTTTAACTCCGCTGAGGAGGTTATGTTTTCTCCCCCTGCCTGTTTGTTGTTTTTTGTTTGTGATCAAAATTACAGAGAAACAACTGAACATATTTCAACAAAACCACAAAAACTAAGAATCCAGTAAATTTTGGTGTGAGTCTGGATAAATGGGCAGATTCAGGAATTTATAAAAACTCGCTTTTGTAAATATTGCGACATAGGGAGATTTTCAACATTTTCCTTGAATCCCCTGAGAATGATTCATGGTTCTTAATGAAAAAAAAACAGACATGTTTAGGGGATTGATATTTATTAGTGTGTGCAATTTCCTGCAGTTTCAAATAAAAACCCAGATGTATTGATGTTAAATGTGGTTTCATGGTGGATGTAAGCACTCAACTGAGTGCCATAGTTTACAAAAGCTTTCAGACTCTGTGATCAAGGACATCCTCTTTGCTTTAATCATTGTTGAGAAAACACTGACATAGTTAAGATATAGCACATATTTGGCCCCACAATTTACATTGCAAGACAGGACAAAACAACAAGCCAGAAAAACCAGTGAAGTTTCTGCAGACCTCCATGGTCAAATTCTACTTTGGTGTGACAGGAATCACATTTTTTAAAGCGTTGTGTAGCCAGGACCACAGTGGCCTCTGTAATTGAGAAATACAGGTTTGCTCTCTGCAGGACTGTTCTGTTGAATTGGCTTTTCAGCCTGTTCTGTCTGTTCTTAGAGAGATTCAAGGATTTTTTGAGTAAAACTCAGATGACATCTTGCCTTGAGGTTGCCCAATGGCAATTGAAGGAAGAACAATTCATAGTTTGACGAAAAAAAATACCCTTCGGGCAATATTCTAAGAATTCTTTCTAGTAAACTCCAAGCACCACTCATTATGTGGCTGATACCATCCCCAAGGTGAAGCATGGTGGTGGCAGCATCGTGATGCAATGCAACTAAATGCAGGAAGATCTTTGAAGGAAGCTTACCCTCTCTTCACATCCTCTCAGTATGACACTCACCCAAAACATAGGCTTACAGCCAGTACAGGGCTGAACTGGCTTTAGGACAAGTCTCAGTCCGTCATTGAGTGACCGAGCCAAAGCCCACACTTAAACCGCACAGAGCATCTGTGGAAGATGGCGATTCCCATCCAATCTGTGGGAGCTTGAGAGGATCTGCACGGGAGAATGGGATGAACTGCAAAGCTCGTAGCAGACTTACAGCTGTTGCAGAAGGGGCCTCTACAAAGAAGGGTCTGGATCATTTTGTCAATGCTTTAATGTGGGTCAGTGTGAGCCACTGGAGGTTTTAGCAATTTGATCTATTAAAAATAATCTTCAACACAACTAAAGGGGCGCTTAGAGAGCACATATTTCCACCACGGCTAACCGTCTATCACGTCATGTTAAAGAAAGTGAAAAAAATCCTGGATCTGCTCCAAAATGTAATGGGTTCTTCCTTGATTGATGCTCCACCCTCCAAAACTATTTCCTGGACATTGGTTCAGTAGATTTTGAGTAATCGTTGCGACAGAGAGAAACACTACCTACATAACGCGTATAATGTGTCTGAAAATATTAGAAACCAATAGATTATGCAAATGGTGGTAGACTGTTGGACTGTGCCACTTGATCTCAATTCCCTGTGAAGCCATATGATCTCATTTCTCCTTCATGATTCAGCCGCTGTGCTATGCGAGCAAGACAAATGAGTTAACGTAACAAGAAGCAGGAGTCTGTGGGGTGATTTCATTCATCATACTCTGACAAAGTGGAATGATACAGAACGTGTGGGTGAGCAGTAAGTTACTCAATATCTCACAGTGACCTAGCAAAGTGCAAAAGCACACGAGCGGCTGTGGTGCTTGGAATTATCACACTTAGGGGATAATGTGAAGAGACACCCTCTCTCTTATGATTGATTCACTAATCACTTTAGATAGTCAGTATGTATAGGTCTCCCACATACAATCTAACTAATGTCCAGTACAAGAGCATTAATCCGGGATGTTTTCCGTATGGCAGATTGGTTCTGAGTGCTGTGTCGGACTATTTTGCGGCGATGTTCACCAGCGACGTGAGAGAGGCCAAGCAGGAGGAGATCAAGATGGAGGGAGTGGATCCCGAGGCGCTCAGATCTCTGGTTCATTTCGCATACACTGGTGAGTGCTCATAAAGACGTTCACTAGCTCTTGTAAGTCGTTATGAGACTTCTGAAATCCAGCGTTATTAAAACGAATCAATAAGGCAATTCATCATTGGGCTGAGCGACCTGGTAGCACTTCAACATAACACGACTTTATTTTACCAGACAAATTGCCCTTTGATAAATCCCCCTGCCCTGTGTATCTGAATATCAATTATCACAATATTTTCAAATACTCTGACGAGAAACCATTCCACATAAATCTACATGTTTTTTAATTAAATTTTAGTGCAAATATTTACCATTGCCTTGATTATATACTCCCACCGCTGTGTTACCCATTTACGGCTACATAACTTTAAGAGGCATTTTTCCTGTCCCGATATTGCAGGTGTCCTTGAGCTGAAAGAGGAGACCATTGAGAGTTTATTGGCGGCAGCTTGTCTCCTCCAGCTTCCTCAAGTCATCCAGGTCTGCTGTAACTTTCTGATGAAACAGCTTCATCCCTCCAACTGCCTGGGAATACGCTCCTTCGCAGACGCCCAAGGCTGCGTGGACCTGCTCAATGTGGCTCATCACTACACCATGGTAGGAGGCAAACATGTTTACATTTACATGGCTGGTTGGGATACATTATTTATTTTGTAATAAAGAATTGAACTCTCAGAGTACAGAGAGACCACAGCAGATAGGAGACACAGTAGTGGAACGAAAATAAGGTCCAATCTCAACACTTAACTTAATAATATTTTTCTCACATCTCAGATTATACCCTCACGACAGGTGAGAGGTGACAACGACCTTGTTGGTATAACAATAATATTAATATTAATAATAATAATAATAATACAATTGATTTCAGAGCGGATGCTACAAAGTGTTTGCAAAAACAAAAATATGAAACCAGCTCTAACAATTCAACCTCATTTAAAAGTAAGGGCAAAGAAAAGGATAAAAGAAACATAACTTTTGGCAAAAACAAGGAAATATAAGTAATTTGGTAAAAGTATGTTTTTGCTGAAAGGCCAATGAGTGGGTTGAGCACTGCTCCTTGGGCAAATCAAGTGTTAGTGTTGTGATCTGCTGTACTGACTCATCAGTGGAGCAGTCGAAACACAAAAACTCTTATCATACCCTCCGTGACAACCACTGTTATTTTGTCAGTTCAGTCAGTAGATACAATATTTATAGATGATGTCGTGGATGGATATACTGTTCACAACACATTGTAGTATTTGGGGGTATCCTCTGTGTGGAGATTAGTTATTTAAAATAACCTGTCATAACCTTTCAGGAAAGAACTGTTGGTGTCTTGGTTATTTATATCATCTAATTTCAGCGAGGAAATGAGCGATGGGCACATTTGAATAGAAATTGAATAGTTTCATGCTCGAACGTCATCTAATTTAGTTATATGGCTGTCAGTAAGAGATACCTCCTTGCACAACATTGATTACTGAACCGCCAGCCTCGTGGAAATGTGATTTCTATATATCTCTGTGAGGAAAATTTGCATCGGATTAAGATTCATGCACATATTTGTCAGATAGCGTCTTGCCGGCCTATAGCGTAGGGGACAGCACAAGCAGGGCCTTATCTCCTAAAGGACATCTGCTCAGCCTGTTTACACAGAGCCCCATCCAGGACCAGGAGGTTAATCTAATCATCAAACTGC
This sequence comes from Limanda limanda, assembly GCF_963576545.1. Lineage (NCBI taxonomy): Eukaryota > Metazoa > Chordata > Actinopteri > Pleuronectiformes > Pleuronectidae > Limanda > Limanda limanda. Next base: position 14,814,584 of record NC_083645.1, on the reverse strand, counting down.
ACAAGAGGGCCAACTTCCTGTTCAGTCACTTCAGTAACGAGCAGGGAAAGCGGTGGGCTTCCTGGAAGTCCATCCTCTGGGTTCTGAGCGGAACGAGTTGGGTTTTGATAAGCGTGTTTTTCCTGGTTGAGAGTGGCAGCCAAGATCTGTCTCTGACATCCTTTTCCTGTATGAAAAAGTCGCCCATTTCATGTTGCACTGGATGAAAATGTAAGGTTTCATTGTTTGAGTTGACAGGACATCTTTTCAGCAATAGAGAGCAGCCAGCACAGCAAAACCAGCCACTGGTTTTCAATGTTTTTGCAGATGGGTGTTTATCCGCGGCCTGTTTTGAAAGAATTCAGTCTGAATCACCAGTAATAGGATTTAACCTTATTTTCTAGATTCAATTATTTCCCATGGTTTCATGGCTAATCAAAAAAATACATTCGTCTGCCACAACATTAAATCCAGTTACCGGTTTTTAATGATTGGTATATTTTTATTTATAATTTTTGATAACATGATACAATTATGATATTAGATAAAATATTTCAACAAATACTGCAGGATGTTTGGAATTAACCAGATGAAGTCGTCTGTCCCTTTGCACCTCTTCAAATTAGATGGTAATGGAAAAGTTCTCGAAAGGTAATTCTCCCAGCCCCCCCACTTTGATTAAACATCAGCATTGCTTCACTTCAGAAAACACTGTTATTACACAATTAGTCTTTGGCACCACTTTAATCAATATGTATCCTCTCCCGCTGATCCTGTTTTCCAAGCAGTTTGCCCTGCAATGAGTTTGCCAGTATTTGAAAACACATTTTTTAAATGCTTATGAAACTCCGTTGAGCTTTCAATTTCTTCATCCTCTGTTCCGGGTGGGTAATTACAAATAATTGGTCTCAAGCAATGTCAAAGACTTTGGTGGAATTTCCCCCTCAGCATTACCACAACAGATCAATAGATGTCCCTCATTTCATTAAGCCTGTCTGTACTAAGCTCTTGAAACCTGGTCTCGTAATAGATCGGACCAAGTCACTGTAATTTGCTGCAGGTTGATGATCAATAACGCGCTTGTTTTGCGTAATTGTGGAGCATCCACTCCAGAGTGAGAGCTTGATTTGTCAAAGTTATTCTGGGAGCTTAATGTTTAATGGTGGACCGTCTCATTTAGAAATGAATCAGGGTGTGATGACACCCATAGATTGCTCTGCATGTATGTGTCTCATGTGTTTTAATGTTGGACATACCATAAAGTTGGAGGGGAGGGAGGGTGTTTTATATAGCATCCTCTCTAATGGAACAGGAAGAGACAATGTCCTTGAGGAGGTAGCCATGCAGCGCTGTAATATCGCCCGGGCTTCTAGCCAGTAAGTGGAATATCAATCTTTAGGAAAGCAATAGAGAACAGCTTCCACAAAACTTGGAGCTGGACACCATGTTGGCGTAATGGTAATGCTGGTGTGCAGTGCCTATCTGTTTCTCATTAAACGGCTTATAAAGGCTCAGCAGTGCCATGTGATCAGCAGCAAAAATGGTTTATTAGCTTATGAAGAGGCTGTTTTCAAGATGCTTTATGCCGGATTGATTTGTAGCTGGCTGCTGTGCGGATCATTTGATTTCATGAGCTAAGTGAAGCAGATGACAGCTTCATCTCTACCTCCAAAATTTCAAGAGGGGATCAGTTATGTTAGAAATTGTAGATAGAGACGTCTAAATTGGCATCAGCTATCTCCTCCGATTCATTTTTCAACAATTCTCTGCCCTTGTGACATGTTGCCCTCACACACACACACACACACACACACACACACACACACACACACACACACACACACACACACACACACACACACACACACACACACACACACACACACACACACACACACACACACACACACACACACAGGGTGCCGGTTAATGACTGATGATTATCTGCCTCCTCCATGTCTCCCATGTTCCAGGAACACTTCCTGGAGGTCATTCAGAACCAAGAGTTCCTGCTGCTCCCCACGGCTGAGATTGTTAAGCTGCTCTCCAGCGATGACATCAACGTTCCCGACGAGGAGACCATCTTCCAGGCTTTGATGATGTGGGTGCGGTACGATGTGCAGCATCGACAGAAGGAGCTCGGCGTCCTGCTCGCCTACATCCGCCTGCCTCTTCTTCCTCCACAGGTGAGATTATGGAGATGGTGCCTTAAAAAAAAGGTACAATCAGGGTTACACACTGTGAAGTGGGAGAAAAATAGGTTTTGCTTGAAAAAAACGTTAATGATTCACTGAATATCAAAATAGTTGCCAATTAAAGTGTCAATAACCCATTTTCTAGTGCCTGAAGTGAAATTACTCTCCTCTCGCAGAGATAAATCAAAGAGGCAGCATGACAGCAACACATGACATTTTATGTGCGCTGTCAGGACATAGATTTGTAGCTTGGTTTGAATTGTTATTGACTGAAACTCATCTTTTATGAATGTCTTGTTTTTAAGAGGAACAAATATTTTACTCTGTCATCCAAATGTGTATAACATCAAACACAGAGAAGCCTGTATTGTAGATAAGGTATGAACATCTAAAAAAAACTAAAAAGTGCTGCTTTATTTAAAGATTATTTCCCCAAACTAATTATGTTATAGTTTAGCATATTTTATTTTATTTAAATTGATGGAAAACATTGAAGTTATTGTTTTTATGCATGAAAAATCAATGGAAGACATGATCTAAGTCTTTCATTGTCTCGGAATGTCTTTTATTTAATACAAACTAAATGGATTAACAAGATCAATACATACAGGTATAACTTTCAGTCACATAGACTATTCAATAAAACATAAAAAACTACTTTATCACATCTCAGCCCAGGTTTAAGGGTATATGGAGATAAGTCACCTAAATCTGAAAAGAAGTGTTTTCCAAAATAAAATGTGATGCACTGCTTAGAAAATGCATCCAGATTACTTCCCTAAATACAAATGGTTTAAAATATGTTGGTTTGCTGCAGAGAAATAAACAATATGTTATCAGTTTTTATAATAACGTTTTTAGGACTGACTTTTACCCCATCTGAAGAGAGGAATTTGTATTTATTCAAGTCCGTCTTATAAAACATATTCTTATTTATCTTAGAAAATTGATTAATCTTTGAAGTAACAGAGATACAGAGATGACTGATGTCTTTATTCTGGAATAAAATCATTAACTATGTAGCTCAGGTTCTGGATCGCCATCGCATCACATCCCATCTAAAGCTTTCTTCATATTAACATTAAAACAGTAAAACCCTCTGACAGATTTCTTGTAATGTAGCTCCTTGCAGATCTTGAAAACAACAAGATGTTCTCTGATGATCTGGAATGCCAAAAGCTGCTGATGGAGGCCATGAAGTACCATCTCCTGCCCGAGCGACGACCCATGTTTCAGAGCCCCAGAACCAAACCTAGAAAGTCCACTGTGGGAGCACTTTACGCTGTGGGAGGGATGGATGCCACCAAAGGTATGAGACATTTGCTAATGATACACATCAACGCAAGCTTATCTGAATAATAATACTTTACGTGTCTGTGGTTTAAGGTTCGACCACCATAGAAAAGTACGACCTGCGGACAAACACTTGGGTCCAGGTTGGAGTGATGAACGGACGGCGGCTGCAGTTTGGCGTGGCGGTGATAGACGACAAGCTGTATGTGGTCGGAGGGAGGGACGGACTCAAAACATCCAACATGGTGGAGTGCTACAATCCGATCAATAAAGTGTGGTCCACCATGCCGCCCATGTCAACACACAGACATGGACTAGGTAAGTGTGTCATACTGTACTTCACTTATTTCACAAAAGTAAAGAGGTAATACATTGAAAGAATTTTTCTCATAAAAGCGTTGGAAATTTATGTACATACCCTGTAATCTTTCCTTACTTCTGTCCACAATCATTATTATTATTATTATTATATAAACTACTGTTTTCAGACGGTGTTCATGATAAAATACAGTTCTTTCAATCATTTAAGTGTTTGAAGTTTCAGCTCCGTCGTGCTTCCTGGAGTTCTTTTCTCAGAACTGTCCGGATGCATGCTCAGAAGGGGTCACAGTTGGCATGCTGTACAAAAAATTACACATGTCTTTTTGAGATAGACCTTTGATATTTCCCCCTTTCCCCTATCAAAGCTTGGCAGGCTGTGCTGGCCCTACTCTCCTTCACCCTTCCCAACCCAATAAATCTCATATCAGAGACATTTTCCTTCACAGTTGAAACAGTCTGGGTAACAGAACAGGAAGATCTTGTCAAAGCGTTCGGCTCACTCGCCCCGTGTGGTTGGAAGTATCAGCGAGCCCAGGAGATCACACTGTACAGATTACCTGTGTTGTCTTTCATCTTTCCTGTAGCAGCTATCTCTCTCTGCTTGGCTTGTTCTGTGAATATTCTGAGTCTGGATATATTAGAGCTTAGTGTCTATCAACATCCCTGCATGCACGGCCCCTTCCTGCTGTGTGCTTTACGGGTAAAGAAGAAAAATATTTATTTAGTTATTCCAAAACCCCTGTATAGTAATATAAGCGAGCCTCAATATGCGAATTGTTTTTGCCCGAATGTTTTGTGTCATTCGAGGTTCTCTGAATGTGGTCTCGCCCTCGTGCTCCCTCGGAATAATTGAACTCCCACGAAAAGGAAATAAAGGGTGGTGATATAAAAATCCATTGTGTTAAAACATCCTTTGCTTTGATACTGATGAAAACCACTTTCCTCTGTGGCTTGGGAATGAGGAATAACAATGCAGTTATTTATTTCATTTTATAGTCTTCCTGTTTTTTTGGAAAAGATTTGGTCAGCTCTATGACTCAGTCGGCTCGGTTCGAACTGAGAAATATACCTCTCCAAGAAACAAGGAAATGTTTGATTTGGAAATGCCACTTCATTTATTTTAATAGTTTTGTGACCAACATGTGGTTTATATTTCCTTTTGCCTACAGGATGTGTCTTGATGGGAGTTTGAAAAATCTTTGTTTCATTAGCTTCAAAGAGGTTCTTTATGTAGCTTTGATTTTTGTTTGAAATATTATAAGTCATTACAAAACAGGTGGATTTTGTAGCAGAACCACAAACTGTCAATTCATAAAAAAAACACACTAGAACAAACACACAATTTAAATACTCTAGTGCCTGTTGTAAACCTGCCTGTTTGTAAAGGCTGTAACAGTGACCTGCAGTAAATGAGGCAGGTCATGCACAGACATGCTGCTGGACTCTGACGCCCTGCAGCCGCTGATGCACAACAGCTGCTCACCTGTTTGTTCGAAGTTCAGTGAAGTTCGAAGCAGAACCCCGAACAGGAGCTGTTGTCATAATCGACAATGTGTCTTGCGGTTCAGCCGCCACTGCCAGTGAACGCTGATCATCTGTTTGTTCAAAGTTTATTAAAACCGAACAGATCTCGTGTCCTAGTGACACCCAATTCAACACTGCACCTCCTTGGACCTGTAACAATACACTTTACAAGTGTGAAGTCGAAAAGATGAAAGGTTCTCGAGATTTTGTGAGATTTCTGGTACTTCTAGATTCTACCCAGTTCATGATTGTTTGCAATTATAGAATTCAAATCATGTAATGGTACAACTTTTCTTCTTCTTTCCCAAAACCATATAGCAAACAATAGGTTTTGCTCACTAACATTTACCACCTGTATCCATTGTTGTAGGCATCGCCGTGCTGGAGGGCCCCATGTATGCTGTCGGCGGCCATGACGGCTGGAGCTATCTTAACACAGTGGAGCGCTGGGACCCGCAGGCCAGACAGTGGAACTACGTGGCCAGTATGTCGACACCACGGAGCACCATGGGAGTCACAGCACTCAATGGAAAGTAGGTTGGACTTTTTGTTTTAATCAGACATCCAGAATATTGTCAACATAACCTTCTGATAGGAAATGTGCAACTTTAAACTTTTGGGCAAATTATATTTGCTTTTCTTCTGCTTTGAAATATAATCTTGCCTCAGGTTGAGTTCAACTGGTATTTGTGAAGCCCCAACAAGCACAGAGTACAGGCAATTTACACCGAAAAGGAATACTACTGTTGGTGCATGACTTTGAAGGGGGTGCCAAGAGGTTCAGTTTTCTATTTAAATGCAAAAAAGGTTCATATTCCAGTACTGTAACAACCAAACAATACCAGTGTTCTTGCCCACTCTTGCATGTTTTGGGCAGTTTGTTTAGTTTTAGCAAGGAAATCATTGTCTAACTTTAATTTGTGTTTTTGTGAAATTCAGTGTAAGAAAAAATGTTTTCCTTGCAAGTACAATCTGTTTCAGACTGAAAAAGAAATGCAGATAGTAGATTTAATCATCTGCATGTTCATTTTCATACGATTTGACATGATGAGAAATCTAAAAATCAATAACTGTAAAGATGCCTTGTTTGTAGAGATATTTGGCACAATGTGTTATTTGGAATGGAGCATGCGGTAGAACAGGCTCGGTTAAGTCAATGTGAACGGGCCCAGGAGAGGCTGAAGTGCAGCATTAGTTTGGTAATAGTTTGACAACATAATGCTTCTTGTGGTCTGTATGAGATGAACTGCAGTGTGGCTGCAGCAGCACAGAGCTCCTCTGATTAGCGTGGTAATTCATACAGTGTAAGCGGAGTCTATGAAAGCAAAACACTTTGTATATTTGTACGTGTTTAATGCCTTACAACCCCGTTTGAGAGTAAATTAGGCAAAAATAACGCAACTCTCCGTCTCATTTAAATATGTCTGTGTGCTGAAGGAGAAAAGAGGCCGCTGCTGCTCGGCTGCATCCAGCATTCAGCGTTAAAGTCGATGCTGAGTTATTTCTGCATCTAGGTCAAAAATAGACAACAAGGAAACTGTTTCCCTCGCCTCTCCTTTCCTACTGTCGGGCCTGTGAGCTACATGCACTTAAAATACTGATGTGATCTTTGTGGCAGAGAACACTCAAGGAAAGGGCCTTTGAAAAATGCTATCCACTGTGTGCTGCTGTATCTTATAAAATCTGTCACGTTGACAATGTTCTGTCTCTATTTTTTACAAACATCTGACAGCTGAGTTCAGCTTCTCTTCTATTCAACAGGACTGAACATCCATGTCAAACGCTGGAGATGTTGACTCCGTTTTGTTTCATTCCTCAGATTGTTTGCAGTCGGCGGTCGAGACGGCAGCTCGTGCCTGAGGTCGATGGAGTGCTTCGATCCGCACACCAACAAGTGGAGCATGTGTGCGCCCATGGCCAAGAGGCGAGGAGGTGTGGGTGTGGCGACATACAACAACTTCCTGTATGCTGTAGGCGGACACGATGCCCCGGCCTCCAACCACTGTTCTAGACTCTCCGATTGTGTTGAGAGGTCTGTAAACGCTTCTGCCCTAGAGGAAATAAAACACACACACACAAACGTTGGGTAGGCTGTTGTGGATTGCATTTGGCCCAGCTCAGTTAGGAGTGGCTGCTTATTTTCTCATGAGAACAAAGGAGAGTTAAACTCCTGGGGATCTCCACCCTGTTCCTGCATTTTCAGACCTGTCAGTGTTGCAATACTTGATACTAAACTGAAGAGATCATATTTTCCACACTTGGTTGTATTTGATGGTATCTGGCGCCATCTGCTGGGTATGCTGGTAAAATAACACACCAGCACAGAACCTTCATTTGTAATTCACTGCTCAGAATACACAGTGGTGCAGTGATGAGCGCCTCGCAGCAATAATAATTGAACTCTACAGCTCTTTCTGTTTGGAGATTGCACGTTCTCCTCATTTCTGTGTGGAGTTTTTGTCTCCATGTGTGAGCCCTGTGATGGACTGGTTGTACCCCACCTCTCTCCCTATCAGCTAGTATTGGTTCCAGCTCCTCCGCGACCCTCAAAGGATAAGCAATATAGATAACATATGTTAATGGAGGAATGCAGTGTATATATATGCTTTCCATTATTTTCATATTTAACCATACAGTGCAACAATAATTTTCAATAACTAATTGATGCCATTTTGCAAGTGGAACTGAGAAAATTAAGCTAATCTTCCTCAGTAGGGCAGTTTTTTTTACTAAGCACATTTCACACACAGAAGTAGATTCAAGGTGCTGGACGAGGACATTCAAAACAAACAGAAAGAATCTAGAGAATCAGAAAGCACACTTTGAAACAATTTTTAAAGAAAAGAAAATAAATAGGAAATAAAAAGGATAAAATCAATATAAAGAAAATGTATAAAGAACTATATTCACAGAACTAATGATAGATAGATAGAAACGGGTCAAATAATTTTCTTAACCCCCACAAATAAATTTGGCACGTAGTTTTCCCACGATCAATGCTGCTTCTTTAATTATCCATGAACCTTTTAATAACTGACAGGATGCATGTTTAATACTTTCTGATGGTTACATATTGTTTTTTTAATTTATTTTATAATGTTTAATATTCCTAGAGTTAAATAGACTCACAAAGCAATTTTGTAAACTTGATTAAAAATATTTGATGCATCAGCATTGTTCTTGGAACTTTTAATATTTTAATCAGAGGAATAAGTTTGTTAAATTGCCTCATTTTGATTATATCAGTTCCTATCCAGTCCCACATCCGTGTGATAAAGGCTGTTTCCCTAAGTCTGCTGGGATCTGTTATTTAAATCCACTATTTCATAATTATTTTCCACACATTAGGTTGCAAGCATTTGGTTATTTTGCTTAAAAATGACAAAAACATTTGAATAACTTCATTTCATTGAATTCATACAAAGTTAGACCCGCACAGCGTCTTTGCTTTCCTCATGGAAGTGGCCAACTTGGTGCAAAGGACTTTTTTTTGTGTGCAGCAGCTTTCTGCCCTCGCTGATGAGTTCAGGTCTCTGTGGACCCAGCGTCCACCAGCTGCTGTTCCAGAGACACTTTTGTTTTTAACTTTCAATTTGGTTCTGTGTCTACAGTGCTGCGAAGAGTTCCCCCTGGTGACCATTCATACAGCTGTGATTTATAGTGCACATAAGGGGGTTTGACTTCACCATCCATAATGCAAAAAACAACCATTTGACCAAAACAATTGCATTTACAGGTATGACCCAAAGACGGACATGTGGACGACTGTGTCCTCCCTCAGCATTCCCCGCGATGCAGTGGGTGTGTGCCTGCTGGGCGACAGGCTGTATGCTGTGGGGGGATATGACGGCCAATCGTATTTGAACACTGTTGAATCCTATGATGCACAGAACAACGAGTGGACTGAGGTAATGACACAAAACTAAATAATTTGTAAGTTCGGCTTAAATGAAATCCCTATTGTGTTAATATAAATAAGAAATACAGCAATGCACATTTAGTTTTAAGGAACTTTTGACATTTTAATTGGATACATTTTAATGGGATTGTAGGTTGTTCTTGCACATGTAACACCAGGGTTCCACTTAATGCCCGTCAGGAAGATAAATCTGCTGAGGTCAACGAATGCCATCTATATTTTACAGCTTGCTTTTCTTTCTTCGCCTCTGTAACTCTCCTATTTGTTTGCTTTTTTATTTTTTAAGACGGTCTCAGATGAGAAGCTGCATGTTAACCTCTCTGTCTTCCTGTAGGAGGTCCCTCTGAACGTCGGCCGGGCGGGCACCTGTGTGGTGGTGGTGAAATTGCCTTGAGTGTTTTGTCTCATGACAGCGCGGGAAAACAAGCGAGAGAGCGGCAAAGAAAAAGTGGACAAACAAAACAACAGATCAAGGACACCTCCTTCGAGAGTCATGTTTTCATCATTATTTTCTTTTTTTGCTCTAAATCCATGATTTTTCTGAGGGAAACACAGACTGAGCCTTCACCCATTGTTTCTATCATTAGTGGACATGTCTGCCCACTGGGGAGGAGCTGTTCTGAAACTCTGCTCCGCTCTGCACATTCTCCACATTCTCAACCGATCAAGAATTTTCATAGACTTGGCGAAGCTGCAGCGAATCAGTGCCAAACCTTTGTTGTTGCTGGTTTGTTGCGCTAGTTTTATGGAAAGTTCTGCGTGTGTCTGTAAGATAAAATGTAAAAAGTTGCATTTTGAGTAAATGGGCCGACCTCCAGGTTACGTTTACATTTATACACCAACATTTCCTCTCAGTGCCATCACACACAGTATATTTTTTGGGTTTATATTTCCCTTTATAGCCACTCTGATAAAAAAATAAAACGAAGTGAGAAATGTTATGTACCAGTGTCTTTCCTTAGTGGGTGGTCCAAACAGATTCTCTTTAGTGATGAAGAACCACTGTGACCACTGAGGCTGATGACTTCGGGATTTAAATCAAAGTTTTTGCTGAATAATAATATTATATTTGGACATTTTCTTTCTTTTTTATTGAACCTGTAGCTGCAGAACACCAAAGTCATTTGCTTGTCTTAGAAGAGGTTTTGTTGCTCATTAAATAAAAGTTTACAAAATTGTGAATTACAGATAATATATCATATTGATATTTCACATTGCTGTGTAATGTTTTTGTGGAACTACATTTGTTGTTGATGGGATCTCGCCTGAACCAGAGCACTGGTGACTACACTTGTTATTATTCTGTCGGCTTCATTTCTGGGCATGCGAGGTGAGCTAATGTTTTTGTTTGAATTTTACAGTATTACACATCGAGATCATTGTCTCTTCTGTATTGTAGGAGCCTCAATGCCTTTTTGATCATCACATTCATGGCTCAGATGTTGGATGAACCCTGGAGAAACTTCAAACTGTGGCTCAGTGTCACCGGGTGCATCCACAGTGCTGTTTTATGTTTTTTTTTGGGTGCAGCACTTGAAAACCAGAAACTCACAGCACTTCTCTAACGTGACTCGGATTAGACTTTTTAGGATTTGTAGTCAAGCTGCTCATAAAAGTAATCATTACCGACCTGCTCACGATGAGATCTATTTGTAATTGTAATTACAACATGTTTTTTGGGGCCAAATGTTACTTTTTATGTTTTTATCATAATTTTGTACAGCATGCCAAACCTATAAATAAAAGGACTTCAGTCTCCTCTGCATGATCAAATCCATGTTTAGAGCTGAATGTGGTTCCCTGGGGGGGCAGATCTTTAATTTCTTTTGTTCTGCTTTAAGTAAACTAAGCTCGCTCTTTCACCTTAACAGACCGGGAAGCTACTCTGATGTCAGAATTAACCTCAGTCTTGTCGTCGTCACTGCAGCCACTTCTTAAATCGAGCGAGCCTGTTTGTTGGTTCAGCTCTGGGCAGCTTTTTACTTCCTCACCAACAAATTGAAGGACCAACTGCCTCTGCTTGCCGTCTTTCTCCTTCGTTGTTTACTCTCCAAATAGTTTCAGTCCCTCCACTCTCCACTGGCATGTTTGCTTAGATTACAATTGTTTCTGCATACAAATCAGTGTAATATGTGCCCAGAAACCAGTCTGGGTTTTTAGAGAACACAAACATATTAGGAACACATTACAGCAAGATCAACCCCTTTTTCACAATCCATATCTCAGATGAGCCTCCCTCAGTAAACTTTCTATTTCTGTTTATCTGCATCTCCGGCTGCCAGATCTTATAAAAGAAATCAATAAAGGATAATACCTCTAACCTTCGTCAACGTCCTCAGAGAATAATATCACTGAAAGCCCGAACATGTAGAACATTTATCTCAATAGATCTTTGTGCAATTAATTCAAAAGGCATAGGCTTTTAATGGCTGTTGAAACATGAGAATGTAATGATGGCTCCATTGCCTTTCTTCCTGCGTTGGAAAGGAATGCTGCAAAAGGTGAAAGATTTTATACTTTCCCAATCTGTTTTTCATATCTTTAACTCCACATCTGTTGGTCTTGCTCTGTCAACTCGGTGGAGGTACCACCCATCGGGAGGCAACCGCACCTAGAAACACACAAAAACACTGATAAAGAACAGGAGAGTCCACGCCACGTGATGAGGGTCTGACGTAATACACCACCTAGAAGTCATCAGTTTCAAAGTCTTAAAGGGATGGTTCATCCAAAAACGAAAAACAAATGTTATCCTCCTCTGGAGCCGCGTTCACGGATCACAGAGGACATTTAGGCTAAAAACATCAATGTCAGGGCTTACAAACACTAAGATGACACCACAGGAGCAGTATGTAGGCATTTTAGCTTTTTTCTGTTTTTTTTTCTGTTTGAAGAAGTTGACGCTAGTTACTTCAATTGTATTCGATTTGGCTGAGTGTTCATCTTAATTCAGTTTTGCAGTTGTATTTGTTTGAATCTCACACAGACACACAAGCACACACGCACGCACACACACACACACACACACACACACACACACACACACACACACACACACACACACACACACACACACACACACACACACACACACACACACACACACACACGCACACACAGACACACACTTTGCGAGCTCCTTCATGGTGATGTAATCATATCACAAATTATCAAGAGAGGGTGCTGTTGCACTGTGGTACCGAACAGCGCTCACCACTGCAAACGGCAAATCAAAGATCTCCAATACCATTACTGTTCATAATAAATGTCAACCACCATTAAGAATTCCAAGGACAAATACTTGAGCTAATCACCCTGCATAATTATCGAGACAAGATGACGAAATGTTGGGAAATTGGCTGTTAAGGCGCCACCATCCTTAACTTTCATACGAGCATCTCGCTGAGTTAAAAGAAAAGCACAGAGCCCAACGAACGAGACAAGTTGTGACTTGACAGATGATTTATCAGGTTTTAAAGGGATTTCGGCGTCACCAAAGTCTGAACAACCTCACACAATTGTGTGACAAATGTAGACAGATTGTTCTATTTTTGAGCTCTGCTCCTAGGCTCCTTTTGATTTTTGTTTTTAGAAGTGAGTGAGCAGCTCTCCCTCCTATTTTATTCTTCTGGTGACAGTGAGAGATGGGAAGTGATGAGAGCAAGATGCAACAGCACAGCTTGAGTAGCAAACAATGTACTATATCGATTGCAGATTGCGAATACAAACCATATGTGCACCCGGCTGCTTTCTCATTTAGTATATATTTTTAGATTTAGGTGTTAAGGCAGTTCGCATAAATTAAAAGAGAAGAATCGCTCCATTACAAAGATAAAACGCTGCCTTTTTGTTTTCAAAGAAGAAAGACTGAAAAAAAAATAAACAGACCGTGAGATCATCTTTACCACAGGGACAGAAAACAAGATGGATCCTTCTACAAGTGCCACAACAAACTGTCGGCTCATAAAAAACCTGAAAAGATTGTCTCCTCAATCCTGCTTAAATTAGCCTGTTATCTTGGCACTTTTGATAACTTGCAATGAAACGCCGTGTCAGGCCAAACGCTTGGTCTTCTCTCTCGAGGTAATGGACAATTGATTTTACACCGCAACAAATTCTTCTTGTCCGAATTCAGGGAAGACAAAAAGATTGAAAAGATCCCAGAGGCAGCAGGACAGTAACCACAGGGACGTGTGTGTTCCTGCTCTCCAGGTGAACTTGAGGGATGGCCCGCTCGAGGAACTACACCACAAACTATTGCCTTTCCGTGACACTGCTGGTGATGAGGTAGTTAGCCGGGCTTTCATGAGTCTCGCGGCCGACACAAAGAGTGACAGTTGCTTTTCTGGTCCGATCAAAGGCGGCAGACAAGTGCTGCAGAATGTTTCCCCCCCTCTGTCCTCCCCCGAAACCCCCGTCTCTATCTAATGATAGTTGAATACATTGTCATCTCATTATCTTTGAAGAGAGGAAAGATCCCTCCCATATGAGTGGGCACTGTGTCTCTTGCCATCAGACGGGCCGCGAGATTGGTGAAGCGCACTCTCGTCTCATTATGTTGAGTGAGAGATATCAGACACATCCCATCTGCCGAACGCCTTCCACACACATGCCGCCATGCTTCAGCCACGCTGGCTGATGCGGAGATGCACCGAGTGGTTTATCTGTAATTCTGCAACTCTGCTGTGAGACTGGTGTTCTAAGAAGGTTCAGGCACGGCTATCGGCTAAAATCACTGTGTGGTTGAAATTCGCTGTCAGAATTAAAAGAACACACACTCACTTGCGATTGGATCAGTCTTAGCAGGACTTGTTATTTCAGTGGTTGCCATCAAAGAGCCTCGAACCCGTAGACGTCTGTCTCGTCTGCATCTTATATTGTCATTAATATTGCAAGGAATCATGTAGTTTATTTCTTAATGGTTTTAAACTAGAACACAGAACTTCATTTACCCCCAGGCAACTGGCTGCGAGCCTTTTACTGGTTCCTTGCTGACAAATAGAAAGAGAACAAAATTTCACTTTTGCAATCCCTCCCAGTTTTCCAATTTACAAACCCTCTATGGGGTAAAAAAAATAAAAATAAAGTACCAATAGGGAAAAAGTATAAATAAATGAAATGAAAAAATCACAACATGTTACTGCAGCCTGAAAAATCATGATAAACCTCAAATACAGAAAAATATTCACCTTTTAATTAACTTTTATGTAGTTTAAATTAAAATATTTAGATAAAGGTATATATTGTATACTTGTTTGACTATTCTATTATGAATGAACAGCACTTAAAGGCAAAAGTCAACAATAATATGTGACAGAAATGCCAAATTGGTCCCAGTTTCTCTTGACTGGCTCTAACAGATGTCATGGGCCGATTGCCAAAACATCTTATCGTGGACACAGTACAGTGAAACCACAACACTGATCTACATGATGGATGTCAGATCAAAATGAATCCAGCCATGGTTTTTACCAGCTTTGAATTCATGCATGGGGAAGCTTGTCAGGGGCGAGAGATGTTGTGGACACTGGCTCTCACTGTTTGTCAAGATTTTACATCCCTCCCCCTCGCTACTCGTTTGAAGCAAGTCGTCTGCTGTCAAGCAGCCTGCTGCCAGTACGCCTGAGAATCTGGATTCAACATTTGTGGACTTTTCACAGGAATGAATGCAATTAGACTGTTTTGTGGGTGTAACGCATCCTTTTGCATACACCATGCAATCTATCATTTTAATGGGCCTCAACTTTCTGCGGGAACATGCTTTAATTTGGTAACTACACTTGTCTATTCCTTTTTGTATGTGTCTAATTCAGACAGGAAATCAGTGACCCATCAGTGGAACCTTCTTTTTCTCCAGCAGTTTTGCCTATTTAGAAGAATGGGAGGAATAAATATAAAAAAAAACAGAACTAAAAGCAGTCTTTTGAAAGTCGAGCATCAAATGATTTTTCAACATCAAATGGAATAATAAGGAAACATCAAGACTAGAAAGAAGATCACATATGCAAACAGCCCAATTCTTGAAATGAGACGTGTTGTTTGTTTTCTGACAACCACAATGACAAAGTCGCACTGGTCTGACTCCGTTTCTGCCGTAGCAGCATCCATAATTCAGAGAACATGATGTCCACTTCAGAAATACAAACCGCGGCGAGTTGAAGGACAGACACAATATACATTGTACTGCTTTCTTTTTTCAGATAAATCTTTGCAATAGGAGGGAAAAAGAAACATCTTGAGTTGCTTGTGTGCCACTATTTTGTCTGCTCCGCCTCTTACCCCATATGATCTTCCTCTCGGCACATTACCGCAGCCCCTGCAACACCCACTTACGAATTACCACCAGAACTAAATCACTTCCTTTGTCAGACACGACTGCCTTTCTTTCCCAGACCCATTGCTTACTGCTATTGTTAGTGAAGATGAACAGCTCACGACAATTAAAGGTGTGGACCATTACTTTCCCCTGTAAGGACGGTTAGGCCTCATGCTTTACAGCCTGTGGGAGCGCACTGCCATATCTACATTTGTCATCCGGAGCCATAATGGACGGCTTTCGAATGGATGAGGAGCCAGCAAATGTCCACTGCTCTGCACGCTCTGGGTCAGGTTCACGCAGCCATGTCGGACGACTTGAGGATGCAGGCTGAATAGGAATCGAAGTGAAACTAAGTTAGAGAAATGTGGCTATGCGGCAAAAATAGAAAACACAGCTGTGCAGAAATGCAACAAGTCGAGCACAATGTCTGCTGTTTTTAAATGGTGGACAAAATTTTTAATTCTTAGCTTATTTTGGAATTGCCTATACATTTAGTTATAGCTCCTCACTAGTTTTAATTGTTTAAATACCTTAGTTTGTAACTGTGGTTCATGCTACTACTCTGCGTTGAAGATTGTTTCAGAAAATTATCAAACATACCGACGCTATTTATTTCAGTTTCAATTCCAGTTACCTTCATGGATGTGATATGTGCCAGAACCATTAGTGATTAGCAGTTTGTAATTTAATGTAAATGTTGGCGATTAGTGCTAGCGATTAGCACTACTAGCAATTCCCAGGCTTATTTAAAATGTTGGCATTAATGTGCATTTACAACCAGTTAGGTCTGGTAAAAAGTATGTGAACAATCGTGGCAGTTTGTAGGTGCAATGTTATAGCTTTGACTGTGACCTATATACAGCGTACTGCTTCAGCTTCATTCATCCCCACAGTGGTGCTTGCATATGGCCCGGACGACAACAACTCAGCAATTATTTTTCTATGTGAACAGTCCAACAGTTGGTCCCTTATGGCTGAATACCTGTCAGGTACTGCAGGCAAACATATACAGTATGTGGCTGTTGCATGTCATTACTGAGAAACATCATGGTGACACGGTGCAAGAGATAATATGTGTGTTCGACTTGGACTTGGTCTGACTCGGCCTGACTTGATCCGCCGACATGATCTACAAGCAGCTGCAGGGGTGGAGTAAAAATACACAGACTTCCAGTAGGACACTCTTTACTTCTCGTAGCGTCAGTGAGACAAGAGACAAGGACGTCTGCTATTTTGCGATTGAACAACAAACTGAGAACTTTTGAAAATAATAGTTAACTCGTCTCAATATAAAACGACCACAAATAACATCACATGCACATGGCTACACTCTGCTGTAGCAACACATGGTGGGAAAGGTGAGTACCAATAAAATAATTATTAACATCATCAAATGAAAAACTTAACAGTACTTGTCTGATTTTATTTAAATGTGATGATATGTGGACTGTAACGTAACACAATGCCAAACACAAACTAACCCAGGAAAGTCTGTGTCTGCAAGCTGCAATTTTAGATGATATTATGGTTGAAATAAACAATAAACAGGCATAGTTCAATTATATGGATTCCGGCTTCTGAAAAGGACAAAAGCCGAGTACCCACCCGCTTTACAGAGTAAGAAGAAACACTGATAGAATTAACACTCTTTACGGTATGAGTGTGTCCAGCAAGCCACTTCTTCAAGGTTTCCTTCTGAAATGGTGAAACAGAAAGACAATTTGTGAATGTGCCCTTTGTTGCTGCTGTGGAGCTTCTGCTAAAGAAAAATTGTTTTGTTGGAGGAACCGTCACGGAGCAGATATGGCAAGCTATTGACCAAACACTAAAGGGAACCACAAGAAATGTCCAGTGTTTCTCTCTGGTCTGCAATGAAAAAGAAATAATAAATACCACCGGAGACATTTTTATGCATGCATTTACTGTCAACTTTGATACAGGGGAGGAATTACTGTCTTTGCAAGCAATACCTACCACTACTAAAGGTTAGAAGCCTATTTGTATGAGCAAGTTGTTTTGATTAAAAGCAGTTGTAAGTGGCATCATCATCATCATCTGACATCAGAGGTCACAGAGTTCTAGTTCCAGTCATTGCATTAGAAAGGCCAGTGTGATAAGTAATGTACTGGATGTTTATTTTCTACAGAACCTTTCACAGCCCTTAGAAAAGGTTAAAAACTACAAACTATTAAGGACAGAGATACAAGTACACCATATAATGTAATAAAGATAATTAATATCATAGTAAGGCCTATGAGGGATGTTAGGAAAAGGCCTAACATGAGGGTCCTTTTTTTTAGAATTGTGTGGACATTCAAACTGATGAGTGTAAAAATCCGGTTATTGTTGCATATGTTTTTTGTAGAGTAGATGTAGTGTGGTTTTGGTGCAGTAGTTGTGGGCAGGAAGCTCAGCTCAACAAAAAGAGAAGCGATTTAATTGCTTTTATCTGAGGCGGCATGTTGTGTCTGCTCAGCTTGTGTGGTAACATTAGTTGATAACTAGCTGCTGCTATTCCTACATTTATGAGCCACCTGGGTTTTAGCCATAGCTGATGGGTGTTTAGACCCTGCAGCTTGAAGATGGGATTTCTAAAATGTTCTTAAGCTATCTGTTGATGGTCAGCACGCCTTTCAACTCTAGGCTGTTTGCTTGTTAAACCATGATGTTTCATATTTTTATTTAAATTAAATAAATTGTAGTTTTCTAATACCCACAGTTGTTAAATATACAGGACTGTCTCAGAAAATTAGAATATTGTGATAAAGTTCTGTATTTTCTGTAATGCAATTAAAAAAACAAAAATGTCATGCATTCTGGATTCATTACAAATCAACTGAAATATTGCAAGCCTTTTATTCTTTTAATATTGCTGATTATGGCTTACAGCTTAAGAAAACTCAAAAATCCTATCTCAAAAAATTAGAATATTTCCTCAGACCAAGTAAAAAAAAGATTTATAACAGCAAAACAAAATCAAACATTTGAAAATGTCCATTAATGCACTCAGTACTTGGTTGGGAATCCTTTTGCACGGATTACTGCATCAATGCGGCGGGGCATGGAGGCAATCAGCCTGTGGCATTGCTTAGGGTTTATGGATGCCCAGGATGCTTCAACAGCGGCCTTTAGCTCATTTGCATTGTTGGGTCTAGTGTCTTTCAGCTTCTTCTTCATAATACCCCACAAATTCTCTATGGGGTTCAGGTCAGGGGAATTGGCAGGCCAATCGAGGACAGTAATGCCATGGTCAGTACACCAGTTACTGGTGGTTTTGGCACTGTGGGCAGGTGCCAGATCATGCTGGAAAATGAAATCCTCATCTCCATAGAGCTTTTCAGCAGACGGAAGCATGTAGTGCTCTAAAATCTCTTGGTACACAGCTGCATTTACTCTGGACTTGATGAAACACAGTGGACCAACACCAGCAGCTGACATGGCTCCCCAAACCATCACTGACTGTGGGAACTTCACACTGGATTTCAAGCAACTTGGATTTTGCTCCTCTCCAGCCTTTCTCCAGACTCTGGCGCCTTGACTTCCAAATGAAATACAACACTTGCTTTCGTCTGAAAAGAGGACTTTGGACCACTCTGCAACTGCCCAGTGCTTCTTTTCCATAGCCCAAGTCAGACGCTTCTTCCGTTGTCTTGAGTTCAGAAGTGGCTTGACCATGGGAATACGGCTATTGTAGCCCATTTCCCGGACACGTCTGTGAACAGTGGCTTTTGATACCTGGACTCCAGCTTCAGTCCACTGTCTTTGAAGCTCCCCCAAATTCTGGAAGCGACCCTTCTTCACAATGCGGTTAAGGCTGCGGTCATCTCTCTTGGTTGTGCAGCGTTTCCTGCCACATTTCCCCCTTCCAACAGACTTTTTGTGGATGTGCTTTGAAACTGCACTCTGTGAACAGCTTGCTCTTTGAGAAATTTCTTTTTGTGTCTTACCCTCCTGATGGAGGGTGTCAATGATGGTCCTCTGGACAGCAGTCAGATCAGCAGTCTTCCCCATACTTGTGATTTAGT
Source organism: Limanda limanda (assembly GCF_963576545.1). Taxonomy (NCBI): domain Eukaryota; kingdom Metazoa; phylum Chordata; class Actinopteri; order Pleuronectiformes; family Pleuronectidae; genus Limanda; species Limanda limanda. Next base: position 14,795,009 of record NC_083645.1, on the reverse strand, counting down.
TTACTGAACCAAGCTGAGTGTTTTTCAAGGCTCAGGAAACCCTTGCAGGTGTTTCGAGTTAATTAGACGATTCAAGTGATTAGTTGAATACCCTACTAGTATACTTTTTCATGATATTCTAATATTTAGAGATAGAATATTTGAGTTTTCTTAAGCTGTAAGCCATAATCAGCAATATTAAAAGAATAAAAGGCTTGCAATATTTCAGTTGATTTGTAATGAATCCAGAATGCATGACATTTTTGTTTTTTTAATTGCAGTACAGAAAATAAAGAACTTTATCACAATATTCTAATTTTCTGAGACAGTCCTGTATGTATAAGTAAGTAAAGTTACTGACCAAACACATCTTTGATACAAGGGAGGAATTACTGTTGGTTAAAGTTAACTCGCAAATATTCAGAAATGTAAAACTGTTTATCTTTGTTTTCCTGCCATCAAGTTTGGTACCAACTTACTGTGTATTTCTACAACACAGCCCCAGAGACTCTGCTTTTGATGATGGGTATTGTAATTGGTGTAAAAGCTGGTGCTTCCGTCTTGCTTTGCAGCCGCATTAGCGGTAAAGTGCTTTTGCACTAGCACATCTTCTTTTTTTCAGTTATCACTATGAAAGAAAAATATATCCTGTGCACCGAGGGATTTCTCAGGAATGTCCTCTCTGACACACGCAACAGAAAGTCAGTTAATGTATGTTAAAATATATTTAAATTACTTCCATCTTTGATATGTATCTATTTATAACATATTATTAATTCATTCCTGATTCAAAATCCCATGGAGAAAGATGGTTTGGGTCAAAGCGACTTTAATTAATCAATATGAGATGTAGCAGTGCACGCACAGGGATGAAGTGACAGTTATGTAAATGTGACAAGAAAATGAAATTTCTGAAGTAATGAGGATAATGTGCGAGTACAGTGAGGTGATGTTGTAAATCTGAACACTTCTGCCGTGTTTCAGCTGTAGGCCAGACTCTATAACTACCTACAGATGGGATCTGAGCACAGACACACCGGGGTTGATTTAATCAATTTTTAGAACATTTTGTTTCTTGCTTAACCCCAGGCAATCAGCATCACACAGGCAAAACCCACACAGAAGCCATATTGCCAGGAGGATTGCCCACGGTGGACAAAAGCTGAAGCATTCTTATCCGCCTATAGCCTGCCGACTGAATCTGATAGTCTGTTCATGCAGATAACAACTTCAAAAGATTAATTCACATCTTGCTACACATTTCTTGCAGGAAAATCCCTTGTACTCCGAGAAGTCTCAGTCTTTTGTTACATAGCCTTTAGCTTGGTAAAATACTTTCCCTTCAAATTCATCCTGCGGCTCATGTCTGATACCCCAGTTTGACGTGCAGAGGTGTTCAATTATTTAAGGTTGGATCTGTATTTTGTTATAGAATGCTGGAAGGAATACTAAAAATACACCAAGTTACCAGTTCTGATGGCTGGGCGACTAAAATCACAAGATATTGAACCTGTTTCCCTAATTGCGTCACATTTAAGCCAGTGAATGAAAGAAACATTTCTGTAAAAGTTAGTGCATGTGAACTGGTGTCTAATGAGTAATCTCAATGGCCAAAGCATATGGCAAATTTAAACTTAATGGGAAAGTAAGCTCCATATGCCACTGAATGAAATATGGCCCCACATACACGTCTTATTTGAAGAAAATCGAATAAGAACTAAAAGCAAAAATCAAATGCCAGGGTAAATAGTGACGGCCACCTGTCTCCCTCTTTCTCCTCTCCAGCACCGATACTGCATGCCTTATGTCCTTCACAGCACAGGAACCCATGCATAAAGACCAGGCTTCCCAGCATCCCTCAGGCTTTCCAACATAGCTGCCAGCAGGATGCAACACTGCAAAAGGTGCTGCCTCTTTAAGTCTCCTGTGTGGCATGTTAAGCAATGGTAATCTGCCGCAGTGCAGACAATAAATTCCACTGCATAACTAAGCGTCGCCATGACATCGTACCTGGATGGAATATTATATGGGCAGATGGAGGGATAGATGGGGTGGAGGCCATGCCCACTGCAGGACAAACATATGACAAACCAATGTAGACTAAAACGGCACGGAATCTTATAACTATAGTCGCAGTGTCACCTCCAGTCTTGAGAAAGGAAAAAAAGAGGACTGCATTAATTATTTCCCCTAGCTTAGTGCTGGATTGGTCAACATGTGATTCATCTGTTCAGTGCAACAATGGAGCTCAATGCTAAGACAAATCTGAAAGCCTGGGCTGTCTTCCCAGTTCCCAAAAGCTTAATAGTGTGCCATGTGGAATGATGTAATGCTAAAACACTGCAAAACTTGAGTGCTCACCAGCTTCAGTGAGGGCAGGGAAGAGAGAGCGAGAGAGACAGACTGGAGAGAAAAAGAGAGGGAGTGAGAGAAGGAGGGGAGGGTGAGATGGAGAGAGACAGAGAAAGAGACAGAAGGAGACTCAAAGGGCCTGATTACTGCATATCATCTAGAATACAACTTGTCCCGCACAAATCTCCAGTGAGATCCCCATACTGTTGGAGTATGATAACAGAAATGAAAAGCTAGTTTGTGCCGGGGCTCTTAACGCAGCCGCCTCGCAGCGTTGAGGACAGTGATCTTCGAATGTTCACTGCATGACTTAGACAGCAACTCTGCACTTATTTGACAAACTGAAAACCATTTCAGGCTGTCACAGGCAAAATTATTTGGAACACCCTGTAGCAAGGACCTATAATCCCCAACAAAGAAATGTTATTATTCACAACAGTGTGAAAAGAGACACACCAAAGCTGCCCCACACTAACTGTGGGTTTGCTTTGGGTTTTGATCATTTCTTTTTCAGAATTTTTTTTGTTCTGGAAAATATTAGACTGGCTTTTTATTCTTTTCACTTCTTTCAAGCAGGGAAGATTAAAGGGTGGTGCAGACACAGAAACACTTTATAAAACAGCTCTTTGC